>NC_142647.1:28497348-28800378 GCF_053813885.1 Theobroma cacao
AAGTTCAATTTTCTTACAATTTTGTTTAAAATAGAATATAATTGAATGTTTGCCTCGAGAAACATGATGCGAAAGCCATCAATTGACAACAAAAGTTTATTTATAGTCACTCATGCCTTCGGAAGCCTTATTACCAGCTTTAAATAGTTTTATAGTCTCATTGTTGATTTTAAGTTGAATATTCTTACATTTTTGGTTAACAAAGATTGTAATTGAATGTGTGCCTCGGCAAACGTGAAGCGAAAGCCATCTATTGACAAGAAAAGTTCATTTATAGTCACTCATTCCTTTGAAAGCGTTATTATTGGTTTTAAATGGATTTATAAACTCATTATCGATTTGAAATTCAATTTGCTTAGAATTTTGGTTAAAACAGAATATAATTGAATGTTTACCTCGAGAAACGTGACGCGAAAGCCATCCATTGACAAGGAAAGTTTAGTTATAGTCACTCATGTTTTCGGAAGACTTATTAATCGCTTTAAATGCTTTTATAGTCTCATTATTGATTTTAAGTTGAATATTCTTACATTTTTGGGTAACAAAGATTGTAATTGAATGTTTGCCTCGAGAAACATGAAGCGAAAGCCATCAATTGACAAGAAAAGTTCATTTATAGTCACTCATTCCTTTGAAAGCGTTATTATTGGTTTTAAATGGATTTATAATCTTATTATTGATTTTAAGTGCAATTTTCTTAAAATTTTGTTTAAAACAGAATATAATTGAATGTTTACCTCGAGAAACGTGACGCGAAAGCCATCCATTGACAACAAAAGTTTATTTACAGTCACTTATGCCTTTGGAAGCCTTATTACCCGCTTTAAATAGTTTTATAGTCTCATTATTGTTTTTAAGTTGAATATTCTTACATTTTTTGTTAAAACAGATTATAATTGAATGTTAGCCTCGGGAAACGTGAAGCAAAAGCAATCTATTGACAAGAAAAGTGCATTTATAGTCACTAATTCCTTTGAAAGCGTTATTATTGGTTTTAAATCGATTTATAATCTCATTATGGATTTTAAGTTCCATTTTCTTATAATTTTGGTTAAAACAGAATATAATTGAATGTTTGCCACGAGAAACGTGACGCGAAAGCCATCCATTGACAAGGAAAGTTTAGTTATAGTCACTCATGCCTTCGGAAGCCTTATTAATCGCTTTAGATGCTTTTATAGTCTCATTATTGATTTTAAGTTGAATATTCTTACATTTTTGGTTAACAAAGATTGTAATTGAATGTTTGCCTCGAGAAACGTGAAGCGAAAGCCATCTATTCACAAGAAAAGTTCATTTATAGTCACTCATTCCTTTGAAAGCGTTATTATTGATTTTAAATGGATTTATAATCTCATTATGCATTTTAAGTTCAATTTTCTTATAATTTTGGTTAAAACAGAATATAATTGAATGTTTGCCTCGAGAAACGTGACGCGAAAGCCATCCATTGACAAGGAAAGTTTAGTTATAGTCACTAATGCCTTCGGAAGCCTTATTAATCGCTTTAAATGCTTTTATAGTCTCATTATTGATTTTAAGTTGAATATTTTTACATTTTTGGTTAACAAAGATTGTAATTGAATGTTTGCCTCGAGAAACGTGAAGCGAGAGCCATCTATTGACAAGAAAAGTTCATTTATAGTCACTTATTCCTTTGAAAGCGTTATTATAGGTTTTAAATGGATTTATAATCTCATTATCGATTTTAAGTTCAATTTTCTTACAATTTTGTTTAAAATAGAATATAATTGAATGTTTGCCTTGAGAAACATAATGCGAAAGCCATCCATTGACAACAAAAGTTTATTTATAGTCACTCATGCCTTCGGAAGCCTTATTACCAGCTTTAAATAGTTTTATAGTCTCATTGTTGATTTTAAGTTGAATATTCTTACATTTTTGGTTAACAAAGATTGTAATTGAATGTGTGCCTCGGCAAACGTGAAGCGAAAGCCATATATTGACAAGAAAAGTTCATTTATAGTCACTCATTCCTTTGAAAGCGTTATTATTGGTTTTAAATGGATTTATAATCTCATTATCGATTTGAAATTCAATTTGCTTAGAATTTTGGTTAAAACAGAATATAATTGAATATTTACCTCGAGAAACGTGACGCGAAAGCCATCCATTGACAAGGAAAGTTTAGTTATAGTCACTCATGTTTTCGGAAGCCTTATTAATCGCTTTAAATGCTTTTATAGTCTCATTATTGATTTTAAGTTGAATATTCTTACATTTTTGGGTAACAAAGATTGTAATTGAATGTTTGCCTTGAGAAACATGAAGCGAAAGCCATCAATTGACAAGAAAAGTTCATTTATAGTCACTCATTCCTTTGAAAGCGTTATTATTGGTTTTAAATGGATTTATAATCTCATTATTGATTTTAAGTTCAATTTTCTTAAAATTTTGTTTAAAACAGAATATAATTGAATGTTTACCTCGAGAAACGTGACGCGAAAGCCATCCATTGACAACAAAAGTTTATTTATAGTCACTTATGCCTTCAGAACCCTTATTACCCGCTTTAAATAGTTTTATACTCTCATTATTGATTTTAAGTTGAATATTCTTACATTTTTTATTAAAACAGATTATAATTGAATGTTAACCTCGGGAAACGTGAAGCAAAGCAATCTATTGACAAGAAAAGTGCATTTATAGTCACTCATTCCTTTGAAAGCGTTATTATTGGTTTTAAATGGATTTATAATCTCATTATGGATTTTAAGTTCAATTTTCTTATAATTTTGGTTAAAACAGAATCTAATTGAATGTTTACCTCGAGAAACATTAAGCGAAAACCATTTATTGACAAGAAAAGTTCATTTATAGTCACTCATTCCTTTGAAAGCGTTATTATTGGTTTTAAATGGATTTATAATCTCGTTATAGATTTTAAGTTCAATTTTCTTATAATTTTGGTTAAAACAGAATATAATTGAATGTTTACCTCGAGAAAGGTGACGCGAAAGCCATCCATTGACAAGAAAAGTTTATTTATAGTCACTCATTCCTTCAGAAGACTTATTACTCGCTTTAAATGCTTTTATAGTCTCATTATTGATTTTAAGTTAAATATTCTTTCGTTTTTGGTTAACAAAGATTGTAATTGAATGTTAGCCTCAGGAAACGTGAAGCGAAAGCCATCTATTGACAAGAAAAGTTCATTTATAGTCACTCATCCCTTTGAAAGCGTTATTATTGGTTTTAAATGGATTTATAATCTCATTATCGATTTGAAGTTGAATTTGCTTAGAATTTTGGTTAAAACAGAATATAATTGAATGTTTGCCTCGAGAAACGTGACGCGAAAGCCATCCATTGACAAGGAAAGTTTATTTATAGTCACTCATATTTTCGGAAGCCTTATTAATCGCTTTAAATGCTTTTATAGTCTCATTATTGATTTTAAGTTGAATATTTTTTCGTTTTTGGTTAACAAAGATTGTAATTGAATGTTTGCCTCGAGAAACGTGAAGCGAAAGCCATCTATTGTCAAGAAAAGTTCATTTATAGTCACTCATTCCTTTGAAAGCGTTATTATTTGTTTTAAATGGATTTATAATCTCATTATGGATTTTAAGTTCAATTTTCCTATAATTTGGGTTAAAATAGAATATAATTGAATGTTTGCCTCGAGAAACGTGAAGCGAAAGCAATCTATTGACAAGAAAAGTGCATTTATAGTCACTCATTCCTTTGAAAGCGTTATTATTGGTTTTAAATGGATTTATAATCTCATTATGGATTTTAAGTTCAATTTTCTTATAATTTTGGTTAAAACAGAATCTAATTGAATGTTTACCTCGAGAAACATGAAGCGAAAACCATTTATTGACAAGAAAAGTTCATTTATAGTCACTCATTCCTTTGAAAGCGTTATTATTGGTTTTAAATGGATTTATAATCTCGTTATAGATTTTAAGTTCAATTTTCTTATAATTTTGGTTAAAACAGAATATAATTGAATGTTTACCTCGAGAAAGGTGACGCGAAAGCCATCCATTGACAAGAAAAGTTTATTTATAGTCACTCATTCCTTCAGAAGACTTATTACTCGCTTTAAATGCTTTTATAGTCTCATTATTGATTTTAAGTTAAATATTCTTTCGTTTTTGGTTAACAAAGATTGTAATTGAATGTTAGCCTCAGGAAACGTGAAGCGAAAGCCATCTATTGTCAAGAAAAGTTCATTTATAGTCACTCATTCCTTTGAAAGCGTTATTATTGGTTTTAAATGGATTTATAATCTCATTATGGATTTTAAGTTCAATTTTCTTATAATTTTGGTTAAAACAGAATATAATTGAATGTTTGCCTCGAGAAACGTGACGCGAAAGCCATCCATTGACAAAGAAAGTTTAGTTATAGTCACTCATGCTTTCGGAAGCCTTATTAATCGCTTTAAATGCTTTTATAGTCTCATTATTGATTTTAAGTTGAATATTCTTACATTTTTGGTTAACAAAGATTGTAATTGAATGTTTGCCTCGAGAAACATGAAGCGAAAGCCATCAATTGACAAGAAAAGTTCATTTATAGTCACTCATTCCTTTGAAAGCGTTATTATTGGTTTTAAATGGATTATAATCTCATTATTGATTTTAAGTTCAATTTTCTTACAATTTTATTTAAAACAGAATATAATTGAATGATTGCCTCGAGAAACATGACGCGAAAACCATCCATTGACAACAAAAGTTTATTTATAGTCACTCATGCCTTCGGAAGCCTTATTACTCGCTTTAAATAGTTTTATAGTCTTATTGTTGATTTTAAGTTGAATATTCTTACATTTTTGGTTAACAAAGATTGTAATTGAAAGTTTGCCACGGGAAACGTGAAGCGAAAGCCATCTATTGACAAGAAAAGTTCATTTATAGTCACTCATTCCTTTGAAAACGTTATTATTGGTTTTAAATGGATTTATAATCTCATTATTGATTTTAAGTTCAATTTTCTTACAATTTTGTTTAAAACAGAATATAATTGAATGTTTGCCTTGTGAAACATGACGCGAAAACCATCCATTGACAACAAAAGTTTATTTATAGTAACTCATGCCTTCGGAAGCCTTATTACTGGCTTTAAATAGTTTTATAGTCTCATTGTTGATTTTAAGTTGAATATTCTTACATTTTTGGTTATCAAAGATTGTAATTGAATGTTTGCCTCGGGAAACTTGAAGCGAAAGCCATCTATTGACAAGAAAAATTCATTTATAGTCACTCATTCCTTTGAAAGCGTTATTATTGGTTTTAAATGGATTTATAATCTTATTATTGATTTTAAGTTCAATTTTCTTACAATTTTGGTTAAAACAGAATATAATTGAATGTTTACCTCGAGAAACGTGACGCGCAAGCCATCTACTGACAACAAAAGTTTATTTATAGTCACTCATGCCTTCGGAAGCCTTATTAGTCGCTTTAAATAGTTTTATAGTCTCATTGTTGATTTTAAGTTGAATATTCTTACATTTTTGGTTAACAAAGACTGTAATTGAATGTTTGCCACGGGAAACGTGAAGCGAAAGCCATCTATTGTCAAGAAAAGTTCATTTATAGTCACTCATTCCTTTGAAAGGGTTGTTATTGGTTTTAAATGGATTTATAATCTCATTATGGATTTTAAGATCAATTTTCTTATAATTTTGGTTAAAACAGAATATAATTGAATGTTTACCTCGAGAAACGCGATGCGAAAGCCATCTACTGACAACAAAAGTTTATTTATAGTCACTCATGCCTTCGGAAGTCTTATTACTCGCTTTAAATAGTTTTATAGTCTCATTGTTGATTTTAAGTTTAATATTCTTACATTTTTGGTTAACAAAGATTCTAATTGAATGTTTGCCTCGGGAAACGTGAAGTGAAAGCCATCTATTGTCAAGAAAAGTTCATTTATAGTCACTCATTCCTTTGAAAGCGTTATTATT
The DNA here is from genome assembly GCF_053813885.1 of Theobroma cacao. NCBI lineage: Eukaryota > Viridiplantae > Streptophyta > Magnoliopsida > Malvales > Malvaceae > Theobroma > Theobroma cacao. The sequence goes on from NC_142647.1 coordinate 28,503,296, forward strand.
TGTTTTAAATGGATTTATAATCTCATTATGGATTTTAAGTTCAATTTTCTTATAATTTTGGTTAAAACAGAATATAATTGAATGTTTGCCTCGAGAAACGTGACGCGAACGCCATCCATTGACAAGGAAAGTTTATTTATAGTCACTCATGCCTTCGGAAGCCTTATTACTCGCTTTAACTAGTTTTGTAGTCTCATTGTTGATTTTAAGTTGAATATTCTTACATTTTTGGTTAACAAAGATTGTAATTGTATGTTTGCCTCGGGAAACTTGAAGCGAAAGCCATCTATTGTCAAGAAAAATTCATTTATAGTCACTCATTGCTTTGAAAGGGTTGTTATTGGTTTTAAATGGATTTATAATCTCATTATGGATTTTAAGTTCAATTTTCTTATAATTTTGGTTAAAACAGAATATAATTGAATGTTTGCCTCGAGAAACGTGACGCGAGAGCCATCCATTGACAACAAAAGTTTATTTATAGTCACTCATGCTTTCAGAAGCCTTATTTCCCGCTTTAAATAGTTTTATACTCTCATTATTGATTTTAAGTTGAATATTCTTACATTTTTGTTTAAAACAGATTATAATTGAATGTTAGCCTCGGGAAACGTGAAGCGAAAGCCATCTATTGACAAGAAAAGTGCATTTATAGTCACTCATTCCTTCGGAAGCCTTATTAATCCCTTTAAATGCTTTTATAGTCTCATTATTGATTTTAAGTTGAATATTCTTACATTTTTGGTTAACACAGATTATAATTGAATTTTAGCCTCGGGAAATGTGAAGCGAAAGCCATCTATAGACAAGAAAAGTTCATTTATAGTCACTCATTCCATTGAAAGCGTTATTATTGGTTTTAAATGGATTTATAATCTCATTATGGATTTTAAGTTCAATTTCTTATAATTGAATGTTTGCCTCGAGAAACATGTCGCGAAAGCCATCCATTGACAAGGAAAGTTTAGTTATAGTCACTCATGCCTTCGGAAGCCTTATTAATCGCTTTAAATGCTTTTATAGTCTCATTATTTATTTTAAGTTGAATATTGTTACATTTTTTGTTAACAAAGATTGTAATTGAATGTTTGCCTCGAGAAACGTGAAGCGAAAGCCATCTATTGATAAGAAAAGTTCATTTATAGTCACTTATTCCTTTGAAAGCGTTATTAATGGTTTTAAATGGATTTATAATCTCATTATTGATTTGAAGTTTAATTTTCTTAAAATTTTGGTTAAAACAGAATATAATTGAATGTTTGCCTCGAGAAACGTAACGCGAAAGCCATCCATTGACAAGGAAAGTTTAGTTATAGTCACTCATGCCTTCGGAAGCCTTATTAATCGCTTTAAATGCTTTTATAGTCTCATTATTGATTTTAAGTTGAACATTGTTACATTTTTGGTTAGCAAAGATTGTAATTGAATGTTTGCCTCGAGAAACGTGAAGCGAAAGCCATCTATTGTCAAGAAAAATTCATTTATAGTCACTCATTGCTTTGAAAGCGTTATTATTTGTTTTAAATGGATTTATAATCTCATTATGGATTTTAAGTTCAATTTTCTTATAATTTTGGTTAAAACATAATATAATTGAATGTTTGCCTCGAGAAACGTGACGCGAAAGCCATCCATTGACAAGGAAAGTTTAGTTATAGTCACTCATGCCTTTCGGAAGCCTTATTAATCGCTTTAAATGCTTTTATAGTCTCATTATTGATTTTAAGTTGAATATTCTTACATTTTTGGGTAACAAAGATTGTAATTGAATGTTTGCCTCGAGAAACGTGAAGCGAAAGCCATCTATTGTCAAGAAAAATTCATTTATCGTCACTCATTCCTTTGAAAGCGTTATTATTTGTTTTAAATGGATTTATAATCTCATTATGGATTTTAAGTTCAATTTTCTTATAATTTTGGTTAAAACAGAATATAATTGAATGTGTGCCTCGAGAAACGTGACGCGAACGCCATCCATTGACAAGGAAAGTTTATTTATAGTCACTCATGCCTTCGGAAGCCTTATTACTCGCTTTAACTAGTTTTGTAGTCTCATTGTTGATTTTAAGTTGAATATTCTTACATTTTTGGTTAACAAAGATTGTAATTGTATGTTTGCCTCGGGAAACTTGAAGCGAAAGCCATCTATTGACAAGAAAAGTTCATTTATAGTCACTCATTCCTTTGAAAGCATTATTATTGGTTTTAAATGGATTTATAATCTCATTATTGATTTTAAGTTCAATTTTCTTACAATTTTGTTTAAAACAGAATATAATTGAATGTTTGCCTCGAGAAACGTGACGCGCAAGCCATCCATTGAGAACAAAAGTTTATTTATAGTCACTCATGCCTTCGGAAGCCTTATTACTCGCTTTAAATAGTTTTATAGTCTCATTGTTGATTTTAAGTTGAATATTCTTACATTTTTGGTTAACAAAGATTGTAATTGAATGTTTGCCTCGGGAAACGTGAAGCGAAAGCCATCTATTGTCAAGAAAAGTTCATTTATAGTCACTCATTCCTTTCAAAGCGTTATTATTTGTTTTAAATGGATTTATAATCTCATTATGGATTTTAAGTTCAATTTTCTTATAATTTTGGTTAAAACAGAATATAATTGAATGTTTGCCTCGAGAAACGTGACGCGAACGCCATCCATTGACGAGGAAAGTTTATTTATAGTCACTCATGCCTTCGGAAGCCTTATTAATCGCTTTAAATGCTTTTATAGTCTCATTATTGATTTTAAGTTGAATATTCTTACATTTTTGGTTAACAAAGATTGTAATTGAATGTTTGCCTCGAGAAACATGAAGCGAAAGCCATCAATTGACCAGAAAAGTTCATTTATAGTCACTCATTCCTTTGAAAGCGTTATTATTGTTTTTAAATGGATTTTAATCTTATTATTGATTTTAAGTTCAATTTTCTTATAATTTTGTTTAAAACAGAATATAATTGAATGTTTGCCTTGAGAAACGTGACGCGAAAGCCATCCATTGACAACAAAAGTTTATTTATAGTCACTCATGCCTTCGGAAGCCTTATTACTCGCTTTAAATAGTTTTATAGTCTCATTGTTGAATTTAAGTTAAATATTCTTACATTTTTTGTTAACAAAGATTGTAATTGAATGTTTGCCTCGGGAAACGTGAAGCGAAAGCCATCTATTGTCAAGAAAAGTTCATTTATAGTCACTCATTCCTTTGAAAGCGTTATTATTTGTTTTAAATGGATTTATAATCTCATTATGGATTTTAAGTTCAATTTTCTTATAATTTTGGTTAAAACAGAATATAATTGAATGTTTGCCTCGAGAAACGTGACGCGAGAGCCATCCATTGACAACAAAAGTTTATTTATAGTCACTCATGCTTTCGGAAGCCTTATTTCTCGCTTTAAATAGTTTTATAGTCTCATTATTGATTTTAAGTTGAATATTCTTACATTTTTGTTTAAAACAGATTATAATTGAATGTTAGCCTCGGGAAACGTGAAGCGAAAGCCATCTATTGACAAGAAAAGTGCATTTATAGTCACTCATTCCTTCGGAAGCCTTATTAATCCCTTTAAATGCTTTTATAGTCTCATTATTGATTTTAAGTTGAATATTCTTACATTTTTGGTTAACACAGATTATAATTGAATTTTAGCCTCGGGAAATGTGAAGCGAAAGCCATCTATAGACAAGAAAAGTTCATTTATAGTCACTCATTCCTTTGAAAGCGTTATTATTGGTTTTAAATGGATTTATAATCTCATTATGGATTTTAAGTTCAATTTTCTTATAATTGAATGTTTGCCTCGAGAAACATGTCGCGAAAGCCATCCATTGACAAGGAAAGTTTAGTTATAGTCACTCATGCCTTCGGAAGCCTTATTAATCGCTTTAAATGCTTTTATAGTCTCATTATTTATTTTAAGTTGAATATTGTTACATTTTTTGTTAACAAAGATTGTAATTGAATGTTTGCCTCGAGAAACGTGAAGCGAAAGCCATCTATTGATAAGAAAAGTTCATTTATAGTCACTTATTCCTTTGAAAGCGTTATTAATGGTTTTAAATGGATTTATAATCTCATTATTGATTTGAAGTTTAATTTTCTTAAAATTTTGGTTAAAACAAAATATAATTGAATGTTTGCCTCGAGAAACGTAACGCGAAAGCCATCCATTGACAAGGAAAGTTTAGTTATAGTCACTCATGCCTTCGGAAGCCTTATTAATCGCTTTAAATGCTTTTATAGTCTCATTATTGATTTTAAGTTGAACATTGTTACATTTTTGGTTAGCAAAGATTGTAATTGAATGTTTGCCTCGAGAAACGTGAAGCGAAAGCCATCTATTGTCAAGAAAAATTCATTTATAGTCACTCATTGCTTTGAAAGCGTTATTATTTGTTTTAAATGGATTTATAATCTCATTATGGATTTTAAGTTCAATTTTCTTATAATTTTGGTTAAAACATAATATAATTGAATGTTTGCCTCGAGAAACGTGACGCGAAAGCCATCCATTGACAAGGAAAGTTTAGTTATAGTCACTCATGCCTTTCGGAAGCCTTATTAATCGCTTTAAATGCTTTTATAGTCTCATTATTGATTTTAAGTTGAATATTCTTACATTTTTGGGTAACAAAGATTGTAATTGAATGTTTGCCTCGAGAAACGTGAAGCGAAAGCCATCTATTGTCAAGAAAAATTCATTTATAGTCACTCATTCCTTTGAAAGCGTTATTATTTGTTTTAAATGGATTTATAATCTCATTATGGATTTTAAGTTCAATTTTCTTATAATTTTGGTTAAAACAGAATATAATTGAATGTGTGCCTCGAGAAACGTGACGCGAACGCCATCCATTGACAAGGAAAGTTTATTTATAGTCACTCATGCCTTCGGAAGCCTTATTACTCGCTTTAACTAGTTTTGTAGTCTCATTGTTGATTTTAAGTTGAATATTCTTACATTTTTGGTTAACAAAGATTGTAATTGTATGTTTGCCTCGGGAAACTTGAAGCGAAAGCCATCTATTGACAAGAAAAGTTCATTTATAGTCACTCATTCCTTTGAAAGCATTATTATTGGTTTTAAATGGATTTATAATCTCATTATTGATTTTAAGTTCAATTTTCTTACAATTTTGTTTAAAACAGAATATAATTGAATGTTTGCCTCGAGAAACGTGACGCGCAAGCCATCCATTGAGAACAAAAGTTTATTTATAGTCACTCATGCCTTCGGAAGCCTTATTACTCGCTTTAAATAGTTTTATAGTCTCATTGTTGATTTTAAGTTGCATATTCTTACATTTTTGGTTAACAAAGATTGTAATTGAATGTTTGCCACGGGAAACGTGAAGCGAAAGCCATCTATTGTCAAGAAAAGTTCATTTATAGTCACTCATTCCTTTGAAAGGGTTGTTATTGGTTTTAAATGGATTTATAATCTCATTATGGATTTTAAGATCAATTTTCTTATAATTTTGGTTAAAACAGAATATAATTGAATGTTTACCTCGAGAAATGCGATGCGAAAGCCATCTATTGGCAACAAAAGTTCATTTATAGTCACTCATTCCTTTGAAAGCGTTATTAATGGTTTTAATTGGATTTATAATCTCATTATTGATTTGAAGTTTAATTTTCTTAAAATTTTGGTTAAAACAGAATATAATTGAATGTTTGCCTCGAGAAACGTAACGCGAAAGCCATCCATTGACAAGGAAAGTTTAGTTATAGTCACTCATGCCTTCGGAAGCCTTATTAATCGCTTTAAATGCTTTTATAGTCTCATTATTGATTTTAAGTTGAACATTGTTACATTTTTGGTTAGCAAAGATTGTAATTGAATGTTTGCCTCGAGAAACGTGAAGCGAAAGCCATCTATTGTCAAGAAAAATTCATTTATAGTCACTCATTCCTTTGAAAGCGTTATTATTTGTTTTAAATGGATTTATAATCTCATTATGGATTTTAAGTTCAATTTTCTTATAATTTTGGTTAAAACAGAATATAATTGAATGTTTGCCTCGAGAAACGTGACGCGAAAGCCATCCATTGACAAGGAAAGTTTAGTTATAGTCACTCATGCCTTTCGGAAGCCTTATTAATCGCTTTAAATGCTTTTATAGTGTCAATATTGATTTTAAGTTGAATATTCTTACATTTTTGGGTAACAAAGATTGTAATTGAATGTTTGCCTCGAGAAACGTGAAGCGAAAGCCATCTATTGTCAAGAAAAATTCATTTATAGTCACTCATTCCTTTGAAAGCGTTATTATTTGTTTTAAATGGATTTATAATCTCATTATGGATTTTAAGTTCAATTTTCTTATAATTTTGGTTAAAACAGAATATAATTGAATGTTTGCATCGAGAAACGTGACGTGAAAGCCATCCATTGACAAGGAAAGTTTAGTTATAGTCACTCATGCCTTCGGAAGCCTTATTAATCGCTTTAAATGCTTTTATAGTCTCATTATTTATTTTAAGTTGAATATTGTTACATTTTTGGTTAACAAAGATTGTAATTGAATGTTTGCCTCGAGAAACGTGAAGCGAAAGCCATCTATTGACAAGAAAAGTTCATTTATAGTCACTTATTCCTTTGAAAGCGTTATTATAGGTTTTAAATGGATTTATAATCTCATTATTGATTTTAAGTTCAATTTTCTTATAATTTTGTTTAAAACAGAATATAATTGAATGTTTACCTCGAGAAACGTGACGCGAGTGCCATCCATTGACAACAAAAGTTTATTTATAGTCACTCATGCCTTCGGAAGCCTTGTTACCCGCTTTAAATAGTTTTATAGTCTCATTATTGATTTTAAGTTGAATATTCTTACATTTTTGGTTAAAATAGATTATAATTGCATGTTAGCCTCGGGAAACATGAAGCGAAAGCCATCTATTGGCAAGAAAAGTTCATTTATAGTCACTCATTCCATTGAAAGCGTTATTATTGGTTGTAAATGGATTTATAATCTCATTATTGATTTTAAGTTCAATTTTCTTACAATTTTGGTTAAAACAGAATATAATTGAATGTTTGCCTCGTGAAACATGACGCGAAAACCATCCATTGACAACAAAAGTTTATTTATAGTAACTCATGCCTTCGGAAGCCTTATTACTGGCTTTAAATAGTTTTATAGTCTCATTGTTGATTTTAAGTTGAATATTCTTACATTTTTGGTTATCAAAGATTGTAATTGAATGTTTGCCTCGGGAAACTTGAAGCGAAAGCCATCTATTGACAAGAAAAATTCATTTATAGTCACTCATTCCTTTGAAAGCGTTATTATTGGTTTTAAATGGATTTATAATCTCATTATTGATTTTAAGTTCAATTTTCTTACAATTTTGGTTAAAACAGAATATAATTGAATGTTTGCCTCGAGAAACGTGACGCGCAAGCCATCTACTGACAACAAAAGTTTATTTATAGTCACTCATGCCTTCGGAAGCCTTATTAGTCGCTTTAAATAGTTTTATAGTCTCATTGTTGATTTTAAGTTGAATATTCTTACAGTTTTGGTTAACAAAGATTGTAATTGAATGTTTGCCACGGGAAACGTGAAGCGAAAGCCATCTATTGTCAAGAAAAGTTAATTTATAGTCACTCATTCCTTTGAAAGGGTTGTTATTGGTTTTAAATGGATTTATAATCTCATTATGGATTTTAAGATCAATTTTCTTATAATTTTGGTTAAAACAGAATATAATTGAATGTTTACCTCGAGAAATGCGATGCGAAAGCCATCTATTGGCAACAAAAGTTCATTTATAGTCACTCATTCCTTTGAAAGCGTTATTAATGGTTTTAAATGGATTTATAATCTCATTATTGATTTGAAGTTTAATTTTCTTAAAATTTTGGTTAAAACAGAATATAATTGAATGTTTGCCTCGAGAAACGTAACGCGAAAGCCATCCATTGACAAGGAAAGTTTAGTTATAGTCACTCATGCCTTCGGAAGCCTTATTAATCGCTTTAAATGCTTTTATAGTCTCATTATTGATTTTAAGTTGAACATTGTTACATTTTTGGTTAGCAAAGATTGTAATTGAATGTTTGCCTCGAGAAACGTGAAGCGAAAGCCATCTATTGTCAAGAAAAATTCATTTATAGTCACTCATTCCTTTGAAAGCGTTATTATTTGTTTTAAATGGATTTATAATCTCATTATGAATTTTAAGTTCAATTTTCTTATAATTTTGGTTAAAACAGAATATAATTGAATGTTTGCATCGAGAAACGTGACGTGAAAGCCATCCATTGACAAGAAAAGTTTAGTTATAGTCACTCATGCCTTCGGAAGCCTTATTAATCGCTTTAAATGCTTTTATAGTCTCATTATTTATTTTAAGTTGAATATTGTTACATTTTTGGTTAACAAAGATTGTAATTGAATGTTTGCCTCGAGAAACATGAAGCGAAAGCCATCAATTGACAAGAAAAGTTCATTTATAGTCACTCATTCCTTTGAAAGCGTTATTATTGGTTTTAAATGGATTTATAATCTCATTATTGATTTTAAGTTCAATTTTCTTAAAATTTTGTTTAAAACAGAATATAATTGAATGATTGCCTCGAGAAACATGACGCGAAAACCATCCATTGACAACAAAAGTTTATTTATAGTCACTCATGCCTTCGGAAGCCTTATTACTCGCTTTAAAAAGTTTTACAGTCTCATTGTTGATTTTAAGTTGAATATTGTTATAGTCACTCATTCCTTTGAAAGCGTTATTATTGGTTTTAAATGGATTTATAATCTCATTATTGATTTTAAGTTCAATTTTCTTACAATTTTGTTTAAAACAGAATATAATTGAATGTTTACCTCGAGAAACGTGACGCGAAAGCCATCCATTGACAGCAAAAGTTTATTTATAGTCACTCATGCCCTCGGAAGCCTTATTACCCGCTTTAAATAGTTTTATAATCTCATTATTGATTTTAAGTTGAATATTCTTACATTTTTGTTTAAAACAGATTATAATTGAATGTTAGCCTCGAGAAACGTGAAGCGAAAGCCATCTATTGACAAGAAAAGCGCATTTATAGTCACTCATTCCTTCGGAATCCTTATTAATCCCTTTAAATGCTTTTATAGTCTCATTATTGATTTTAAGTTAAATATTCTTTCATTTTTGGTTAACAAAGATTGTAATTGAATGTTTACCTCGGGAAACGTGAAGCGAAAGCCATCTATTGGCAAGAAAAGTTCATTTATAGTCACTCATTCTTTTGAAAGCGTTATTATTGGTTTTAAATGGATTTATAATCTCATTATTGATTTGAAGTTCAATTTTCTTACAATTTTGGTTAAAACAGAATATAATTGAATGTTTGCCTCGAGAAACATGTCGCGAAAGCCATCCATTGACAAGGAAAGTTTAGTTATAGTCACTCATGCCTTCGGAAGCCTTATTAATCGCTTTAAATGCTTTTATAGTCTCATTATTGATTTTAAGTTGAATATTCTTTCATTTTTGGTTAACAAAGATTGTAATTGAATGTTTGCCTCGGGAAACGTGAAGCGAAAGCCATTTATTGACAAGAAAAGTTCATTTATAGTCACTCATTCCTTTGAAAGCGTTATTATTGATTTTAAATGGATTTATAATCTCATTATTGATTTTAAGTTCAATTTTCTTACAATTTTGTTTAAAACAGAATATAATTGAATGATTGCCTCGAGAAACATGACGCGAAAGCCATCCATTGACAACAAAAGTTTATTTATAGTCACTCATGCCTTCGGAAGCCTTATTACTCGCTTTAAATGCTTTTATAGTGTCATTGTTGATTTTAAGTTGAATATTCTTACATTTTTGGTTATCAAAGATTGTAATTGAATGTTTGCCTCGGGAAACTTGAAGCGAAAGCCATCTATTGACAAGAAAAATTCATTTATAGTCACTCATTCCTTTGAAAGCGTTATTATTGGTTTTAAATGGATTTATAATCTCATTATTGATTTGAAGTTCAATTTTCTTACAATTTTGGTTAAAACAGAATATAATTGAATGTTTGCCTCGAGAAACATGTCGCGAAAGCCATCCATTGACAAGGAAAGTTTAGTTATAGTCACTCATGCCTTCGGAAGCCTTATTAATCGCTTTAAATGCTTTTATAGTCTCATTATTGATTTTAAGTTGAATATTCTTTCATTTTTGGTTAACAAAGATTGTAATTGAATGTTTGCCTCGGGAAACGTGAAGCGAAAGCCATTTATTGACAAGAAAAGTTCATTTATAGTCACTCATTCCTTTGAAAGCGTTATTATTGATTTTAAATGGATTTATAATCTCATTATTGATTTTAAGTTCAATTTTCTTACAATTTTGTTTAAAACAGAATATAATTGAATGATTGCCTCGAGAAACATGACGCGAAAGCCATCCATTGACAACAAAAGTTTATTTATAGTCACTCATGCCTTCGGAAGCCTTATTACTCGCTTTAAATGCTTTTATAGTCTCATTGTTGATTTTAAGTTGAATATTCTTCCATTTTTGGTTATCAAAGATTGTAATTGAATGTTTGCCTTGGGAAACGTGAAGCGAAGGCCATCTATTGATAAGAAAAGTTCACTCATTCCTTTGAAAGCGTTATTATTGGTTTTAAATGGATTTATAATCTCATTATTGATTTTAAGTTCAATTTTCTTATAATTTTGTTTAAAACAGAATATAATTGAATGTTTACCTCGAGAAACGTGACGCGAAAGCCATCCATTGACAACAAAGGTTTACTTATAGTCACTCATGCCTTCGGAAGCCTTATTACCCGCTTTAAATAGTTTTATAGTATCATTATTGATTTTAAGTTGAATATTCTTACATTTTTTGTTAACACAGATTATAATTGAATTTTAACCTCGGGAAATGTGAAGCGAAAGCCATCTATAGACAAGAAAAGTTCATTTATAGTCACTCATTCCTTTGAAAGCGTTATTATTGGTTTTAAATGGATTTATAATCTCATTTTGGATTTTAAGTTCAATTTTCTTATAATTGAATGTTTGCCTCGAGAAACATGTCGCGAAAGCCATCCATTGACAAGGAAAGTTTAGTTATAGTCACTCATGCCTTCGGAAGCCTTATTACTGGCTTTAAATAGTTTTATAGTCTCATTGTTGATTTTAAGTTGAATATTCTTACATTTTTGGTTATCAAAGATTGTAATTGAATGTTTGCCTCGGGAAACTTGAAGCGAAAGCCATCTATTGACAAGAAAAATTCATTTATAGTCACTCATTCCTTTGAAAGCGTTATTATTGGTTTTAAATGGATTTATAATCTCATTATTGATTTTAAGTTCAATTTTCTTACAATTTTGGTTAAAACAGAATATAATTGAATGTTTGCCTCGAGAAACGTGACGCGCAAGCCATCTACTGACAACAAAAGTTTATTTATAGTCACTCATGCCTTCGGAAGCCTTATTAGTCGCTTTAAATAGTTTTATAGTCTCATTGTTGATTTTAAGTTGAATATTCTTACATTTTTGGTTAACAAAGATTGTAATTGAATGTTTGCCACGGGAAACGTGAAGCGAAAGCCATCTATTGTCAAGAAAAGTTCATTTATAGTCACTCATTCCTTTGAAAGGGTTGTTATTGGTTTTAAATGGATTTATAATCTCATTATGGATTTTAAGATCAATTTTCTTATAATTTTGGTTAAAACAGAATATAATTGAATGTTTACCTCGAGAAATGCGATGCGAAAGCCATCTATTGGCAACAAAAGTTCATTTATAGTCACTCATTCCTTTGAAAGCGTTATTATTGGTTTTAAATGGATTTATAATCTCATTATTGATTTTAAGTTCAATTTCCTTACAATTTTGTTTAAAACAGAATATAATTGAATGTTTGCCTCGTGAAACATGACGCGAAAACCATCCATTGACAACAAAAGTTTATTTATAATAACTCGTGCCTTCGGAAGCCTTATTACTCGCTTTAAATAGTTTTATAGTCTCATTGTTGATTTTAAGTTGAATATTCTTACATTTTTGGTTATCAAAGATTGTAATTGAATGTTTGCCTCGGGAAACTTGAAGCGAAAGCCATCTATTGACAAGAAAAGTTCATTTATAGTCACTCATTCCTTTGAAAGCATTATTATTAGTTTTAAATGGATTTATAATCTCATTATTGATTTTAAGTTCAATTTTCTTACAATTTTGTTTAAAACAGAATATAATTAAATGTTTGCCTCGAGAAACGTGACGCGCAGGCCATCCATTGACAACAAAAGTTTATTTATAGTCACTCATGCCTTCGGAAGTCTTATTACTCGCTTTAAATAGTTTTATAGTCTCATTGTTGATTTTAAGTTTAATATTCTTACATTTTTGGTTAACAAAGATTCTAATTGAATGTTTGCCTCGGGAAACGTGAAGCGAAAGCCATCTATTGTCAAGAAAAGTTCATTTATAGTCACTCATTCCTTTGAAAGCGTTATTATTTGTTTTAAATGGATTTATAATCTCATTATGGATTTTAAGTTCAATTTTCTTATAATTTTGGTTAAAACAGAATATAATTGAATGTTTGCCTCGAGAAACGTGACGCGAACGCCATCCATTGACAAGGAAAGTTTATTTATAGTCACTCATGCCTTCGGAAGCCTTATTACTCGCTTTAACTAGTTTTGTAGTCTCATTGTTGATTTTAAGTTGAATATTCTTACATTTTTGGTTAACAAAGATTGTAATTGTATGTTTGCCTCGGGAAACTTGAAGCGAAAGCCATCTATTGACAAGAAAAGTTCATTTATAGTCACTCATTCCTTTGAAAGCATTATTATTGGTTTTAAATGGATTTATAATCTCATTATTGATTTTAAGTTCAATTTTTTTACAATTTTGTTTAAAACAGAATATAATTGAATGTTTGCCTCGAGAAACGTGACGCGCAAGCCATCCATTGAGAACAAAAGTTTATTTATAGTCACTCATGCCTTCGGAAGCCTTATTACTCGCTTTAAATAGTTTTATAGTCTCATTGTTGATTTTAAGTTGAATATTCTTACATTTTTGGTTAACAAAGATTGTAATTGAATGTTTGCCTCGGGAAACGTGAAGCGAAAGCCATCTATTGTCAAGAAAAGTTCATTTATAGTCACTCATTCCTTTCAAAGCGTTATTATTTGTTTTAAATGGATTTATAATCTCATTATGGATTTTAAGTTCAATTTTCTTATAATTTTGGTTAAAACAGAATATAATTGAATGTTTGCCTCGAGAAACGTGACGCGAACGCCATCCATTGACGAGGAAAGTTTATTTATAGTCACTCATGCCTTCGGAAGCCTTATTAATCGCTTTAAATGCTTTTATAGTCTCATTATTGATTTTAAGTTGAATATTCTTACATTTTTGGTTAACAAAGATTGTAATTGAATGTTTGCCTCGAGAAACATGAAGCGAAAGCCATCAATTGACCAGAAAAGTTCATTTATAGTCACTCATTCCTTTGAAAGCGTTATTATTGTTTTTAAATGGATTTTAATCTTATTATTGATTTTAAGTTCAATTTTCTTATAATTTTGTTTAAAACAGAATATAATTGAATGTTTGCCTTGAGAAACGTGACGCGAAAGCCATCCATTGACAACAAAAGTTTATTTGTAGTCACTCATGCCTTCGGAAGCTTTATTACTCGCTTTAAATAGTTTTATAGTCTCATTGTTGAATTTAAGTTAAATATTCTTACATTTTTTGTTAACAAAGATTGTAATTGAATGTTTGCCTCGGGAAACGTGAAGCGAAAGCCATCTATTGTCAAGAAAAGTTCATTTATAGTCACTCATTCCTTTGAAAGCGTTATTATTTGTTTTAAATGGATTTATAATCTCATTATGGATTTTAAGTTCAATTTTCTTATAATTTTGGTTAAAACAGAATATAATTGAATGTTTGCCTCGAGAAACGTGACGCGAAAGCCATCCATTGACAACAAAAGTTTATTTATAGTCACTCATGCTTTCGGAAGCCTTATTTCCCGCTTTAAATAGTTTTATAGTCTCATTATTGATTTTAAGTTGAATATTCTTACATTTTTGTTTAAAACAGATTATAATTGAATGTTAGCCTCGGGAAACGTGAAGCGAAAGCCATCTATTGACAAGAAAAGTGCATTTATAGTCACTCATTCCTTCGGAAGCCTTATTAATCCCTTCAAATGCTTTTATAGTCTCATTATTGATTTTAAGTTGAATATTCTTACATTTTTGGTTAACACAGATTATAATTGAATTTTAACCTCGGGAAATGTGAAGCGAAAGCCATCTATAGACAAGAAAAGTTCATTTATAGTCACTCATTCCTTTGAAAGCGTTATTATTGGTTTTAAATGGATTTATAATCTCATTATGGATTTTAAGTTCAATTTTCTTATAATTGAATGTTTGCCTCGAGAAACATGTCGCGAAAGCCATCCATTGACAAGGAAAGTTTAGTTATAGTCACTCATGCCTTCGGAAGCCTTATTAATCGCTTTAAATGCTTTTATAGTCTCATTATTTATTTTAAGTTGAATATTGTTACATTTTTTGTTAACAAAGATTGTAATTGAATGTTTGCCTCGAGAAACGTGAAGCGAAAGCCATCTATTGACAAGAAAAGTTCATTTATAGTCACTTATTCCTTTGAAAGCGTTATTAATGGTTTTAAATGGATTTATAATCTCATTATTGATTTGAAGTTTAATTTTCTTAAAATTTTGGTTAAAACAGAATATAATTGAATGTTTGCCTCGAGAAACGTAACGCGAAAGCCATCCGTTGACAAGGAAAGTTTAGTTATAGTCACTCATGCCTTCGGAAGCCTTATTAATCGCTTTAAATGCTTTTATAGTCTCATTATTGATTTTAAGTTGAACATTGTTACATTTTTGGTTAGCAAATATTGTAATTGAATGTTTGCCTCGAGAAACGTGAAGCGAAAGCCATCTATTGTCAAGAAAAATTCATTTATAGTCACTCATTCCTTTGAAAGCGTTATTATTTGTTTTAAATGGATTTATAATCTCATTATGGATTTTAAGTTCAATTTTCTTATAATTTTGGTTAAAACAGAATATAATTGAATGTTTGCCTCGAGAAACGTGACGCGAAAGCCATCCATTGACAAGGAAAGTTTAGTTATAGTCACTCATGCCTTTCGGAAGCCTTATTAATCGCTTGAAATGCTTTTATAGTCTCATTATTGATTTTAAGTTGAATATTCTTACATTTTTGGGTAACAAAGATTGTAATTGAATGTTTGCCTCGAGAAATGTGAAGCGAAAGCCATCTATTGTCAAGAAAAATTCATTTATAGTTACTCATTCCTTTGAAAGCGTTATTATTTGTTTTAAATGGATTTATAATCTCATTATGAATTTTAAGTTCAATTTTCTTATAATTTTGGTTAAAACAGAATATAATTGAATGTTTGCATCGAGAAACGTGACGTGAAAGCCATCCATTGACAAGGAAAGTTTAGTTATAGTCACTCATGCCTTCGGAAGCCTTATTAATCGCTTTAAATGCTTTTATAGTCTCATTATTTATTTTAAGTTGAATATTGTTACATTTTTGGTTAACAAAGATTGTAATTGAATGTTTGCCTCGAGAAACGTGAAGCGAAAGCCATCTATTGACAAGAAAAGTTCATTTATAGTCACTTATTCCTTTGAAAGCGTTATTATAGGTTTTAAATGGATTTATAATCTCATTATTGATTTTAAGTTCAATTTTCTTATAATTTTGTTTAAAACATAATATAATTGAATGTTTACCTCGAGAAACGTGACGCGAGAGCCAACCATTGACAACAAAAGTTTATTTATAGTCACTCATGCCTTCGGAAGCCTTGTTACCCGCTTTAAATAGTTTTATAGTCTCATTATTGATTTTAAGTTGAATATTCTTACATTTTTGGTTAAAATAGATTATAATTGCATGTTAGCCTCGGGAAACATGAAGCGAAAGCCATCTATTGACAAGAAAAGTTGATTTATAGTCACTCATTCCTTTGAAAGCGTTATTAATGGTTTTAAATGGATTTATAATCTCATTATTGATTTGAAGTTCAATTTTCTTAAAATTTTGGTTAAAACAGAATATAATTGAATGTTTGCCTCGAGAAACGTGACGCGAAAGCCATCCATTGACAAGGAAAGTTTAGTTATAGTCACTCATGCCTTCGGAAGCCTTATTAATCGCTTTAAATGCTTTTATAGTCTCATTATTGATTTTAAGTTGAATATTGTTACATTTTTGGTTAACAAAGATTGTAATTGAATGTTTGCCTCGAGAAACGTGAAGCGAAAGCTATCTATTGTCAAGAAAAGTTCATTTATAGTCACTCATTCGTTTGAAAGCGTTATTATTTGTTTTAAATGGATTTATAATCTCATTATGGATTTTAAGTTCAATTTTCTTATAATTTTGGTTAAAACAGAATATAATTGAATGTTTGCCTCTAGAAACGTGACGCGAAAGCCATCCATTGACAAGGAAAGTTTAGTTATAGTCACTCATGCCTTCGGAAGCCTTATTAATCGCTTTAAATGCTTTTATAGTCTCATTATTGATTTTAAGTTGAATATTCTTACATTTTTGGGTAACAAAGATTGTAATTGAATGTTTGCCTCGAGAAACATGAAGCGAAAGCCATCAATTGACAAGAAAAGTTCATTTATAGTCACTCATTCCTTTGAAAGCGTTATTATTGGTTTTAAATGGATTTATAATCTCATTATTGATTTTAAGTTCAATTTTCTTAAAATTTTGTTTAAAACAGAATATAATTGAATGATTGCCTCGAGAAACATGACGCGAAAACCATCCATTGACAACAAAAGTTTATTTATAGTCACTCATGCCTTCGAAAGCCTTATTACTCGCTTTAAAAAGTTTTACAGTCTCATTGTTGATTTTAAGTTGAATATTGTTACATTTTTGGTTAACAAAGATTGTAATTGAAAGTTTGCCTCGGGAAACATGAAGCGAAAGCCATCTATTGACAAGAAAAGTTCATTTATAGTCACTCATTCCTTTGAAAGCGTTATTATTGGTTTTAAATGGATTTATAATCTCATTATTGATTTTAAGTTCAATTTTCTTACAATTTTGTTTAAAACAGAATATAATTGAATGTTTACCTCGAGAAACGTGACGCGAAAGCCATCCATTGACAACAAAAGTTTATTTATAGTCACTCATGCCCTCGGAAGCCTTATTACCCGCTTTAAATAGTTTTATAGTCTCATTATTGATTTTAAGTTGAATATTCTTACATTTTTGTTTAAAACAGATTATAATTGAATGTTAGCCTCGAAAAACGTGAAGCGAAAGCCATCTATTGACAAGAAAAGCGCATTTATAGTCACTCATTCCTTCGGAATCCTTATTAATCCCTTTAAATGCTTTTATAGTCTCATTATTGATTTTAAGTTAAATATTCTTTCATTTTTGGTTAACAAAGATTGTAATTGAATGTTTACCTCGGGAAACGTGAAGCGAAAGCCATCTATTGGCAAGAAAAGTTCATTTATAGTCACTCATTCTTTTGAAAGCGTTATTATTGGTTTTAAATGGATTTATAATCTCATTATTGATTTGAAGTTCAATTTTCTTACAATTTTGGTTAAAACAGAATATAATTGAATGTTTGCCTCGAGAAACATGTCGCGAAAGCCATCCATTGACAAGGAAAGTTTAGTTATAGTCACTCATGCCTTCGGAAGCCTTATTAATCGCTTTAAATGCTTTTATAGTCTCATTATTGATTTTAAGTTGAATATTCTTTCATTTTTGGTTAACAAAGATTGTAATTGAATGTTTGCCTCGGGAAACGTGAAGCGAAAGCCATTTATTGACAAGAAAAGTTCATTTATAGTCACTCATTCCTTTGAAAGCGTTATTATTGATTTTAAATGGATTTATAATCTCATTATTGATTTTAAGTTCAATTTTCTTACAATTTTGTTTAAAACAGAATATAATTGAATGATTGCCTCGAGAAACATGACGCGAAAGCCATCCATTGACAACAAAAGTTTATTTATAGTCACTCATGCCTTCGGAAGCCTTATTACTCGCTTTAAATGCTTTTATAGTGTCATTGTTGATTTTAAGTTGAATATTCTTCCATTTTTGGTTATCAAAGATTGTAATTGAATGTTTGCCTCGGGAAACGTGAAGCGAAGGCCATCTATTGATAAGAAAAGTTCACTCATTCCTTTGAAAGCGTTATTATTGATTTTAAATGGATTTATAATCTCATTATTGATTTTAAGTTCAATTTTCTTATAATTTTGTTGAAAACAGAATATAATTGAATGTTTACCTCGAGAAACGTGACGCGAAAGCCATCCATTGACAACAAAGGTTTACTTATAGTCACTCATGCCTTCGGAAGCCTTATTACCCGCTTTAAATAGTTTTATAGTATCAATATTGATTTTAAGTTGAATATTCTTACATTTTTGGTTAAAACAGATTATAATTGAATTTTAACCTCGGGAAATGTGAAGCGAAAGCCATCTATAGACAAGAAAAGTTCATTTATAGTCACTCATTCCTTTGAAAGCGTTATTATTGGTTTTAAATGGATTTATAATCTCATTATGGATTTTAAGTTCAATTTTCTTATAATTTTGGTTAAAACAGAATATAATATAATGTTTGCATCGAGAAACGTGACGTGAAAGCCATCCATTGACAAGGAAAGTTTAGTTATAGTCACTCATGCCTTCGGAAGCCTTATTAATCGCTTTAAATGCTTTTATAGTCTCATTATTTATTTTAAGTTGAATATTGTTACATTTTTTGTTAACAAAGATTGTAATTGAATGTTTGCCTCGAGAAACGTGAAGCGAAAGCCATCTATTGACAAGAAAAGTTCATTTATAGTCACTTATTCCTTTGAAAGCGTTATTATAGGTTTTAAATGGATTTATAATCTCATTATTGATTTTAAGTTCAATTTTCTTATAATTTTGTTTAAAACAGAATATAATTGAATGTTTACCTCGAGAAACGTGACGCGAGAGCCATCCATTGACAACAAAAGTTTATTTATAGTCACTCATGCCTTCGGAAGCCTTGTTACTCGCTTTAAATAGTTTTATAGTCTCATTATTGATTTTAAGTTGAATATTCTTACATTTTTTGTTAAAATAGATTATAATTGCATGTTAGCCTCGGGAAACATGAAGCGAAAGCCATCTATTGACAAGAAAAGTTGATTTATAGTCACTCATTCCTTTGAAAGCGTTATTAATGGTTTTAAATGGATTTATAATCTCATTATTGATTTGAAGTTCAATTTTCTTAAAATTTTGGTTAAAACAGAATATAATTGAATGTTTGCCTCGAGAAACGTGACGCGAAAGCCATCCATTGACAAGGAAAGTTTAGTTATAGTCACTCATGCCTTCGGAAGCCTTATTAATCGCTTTAAATGCTTTTATGGTCTCATTATTGATTTTAAGTTGAATATTCTTACATTTTTGGGTAACAAAGATTGTAATTGAATGTTTGCCTCGAGAAACATGAAGCGAAAGCCATCAATTGACAAGAAAAGTTCATTTATAGTCACTCATTCCTTTGAAAGCGTTATTCTTGGTTTTAAATGGATTTATAATCTCATTATTGATTTTAAGTTCAATTTTCTTCAAATTTTGTTTAAAACAGAATATAATTGAATGATTGCCTCGAGAAACATGACGCGAAAACCATCCATTGACAACAAAAGTTTATTTATAGTCACGCATGCCTTCAGAAGCCTTATTACTCGCTTTAAAAAGTTTTATAGTCTCATTGTTGATTTTAAGTTGAATATTGTTACATTTTTGGTTAACAAAGATTGTAATTGAAAGTTTGCCTCGGGAAACAAGAAGCGAAAGCCATCTATTGACAAGAAAAGTTCATTTATAGTCACTCATTCCTTTGAAAGCGTTATTATTGGTTTTAAATGGATTTATAATCTCATTATTGATTTTAAGTTCAATTTTCTTACAATTTTGTTTAAAACAGAATATAATTGAATGTTTACCTCGAGAAACGTGACGCGAAAGCCATCCATTGACAACAAAATTTTATTTATAGTCACTCATGCCCTCGGAAGCCTTATTACCCGCTTTAAATAGTTTTATAGTCTCATTATTGATTTTAAGTTAAATATTCTTACATTTTTGTTTAAAACAGATTATAATTGAATGTTAACCTCGGGAAACGTGAAGCGAAAGCGATCTATTGACAAGAAAAGCGCATTTATAGTCACTCATTCCTTCGGAATCCTTATTAATCCCTTTAAATGCTTTTATAGTCTCATTATTGATTTTAAGTTAAATATTCTTTCATTTTTGGTTAACAAAGATTGTAATTGAATGTTTACCTCGGAAAACGTGAAGCGAAAGCCATCTATTGGCAAGAAAAGTTTATTTATAGTCACTCATTCTTTTGAATGCGTTATTATTGGTTTTAAATGGATTTATAATCTCATTATTGATTTGAAGTTCAATTTTCTTACAATTTTGGTTAAAACAGAATATAATTGAATGTTTGCCTCGAGAAACATGTCGCGAAAGCCATCCATTGACAAGGAAAGTTTAGTTATAGTCACTCATGCCTTCGGAAGCCTTATTAATCGCTTTAAATGCTTTTATAGTCTCATTATTGATTTTAAGTTCAATATTCTTTCATTTTTGGTTAACAAAGATTGTAATTGAATGTTTGCCTCGAGAAACGTGAAGCGAAAGCCATCTATTGACAAGAAAAGTTCATTTATAGTCACTCATTCCTTTGAAAGCGTTATTATTGATTTTAAATGGATTTATAATCTCATTATTGATTTTAAGTTCAATTTTCTTACAATTTTGTTTAAAACAGAATATAATTGAATGATTGCCTCGAGAAACATGACGCGAAAGCCATCCATTGACAACAAAAGTTTATTTATAGTCACTCATGCCTTCGGAAGCCTTATTACCCGCTTTAAATAGTTTTATAGTATCATTATTGATTTTAAGTTGAATATTCTTACATTTTTGGTTAACACAGATTATAATTGAATTTTAACCTCGGGAAATGTGAAGCGAAAGCCATCTATAGACAAGAAAAGTTCATTTATAGTCACTCATTCCTTTGAAAGCGTTATTATTGGTTTTAAATGGATTTATAATCTCATTATGGATTTTAAGTTCAATTTTTTTATAATTGAATGTTTGCCTCGAGAAACATGTCGCGAAAGCCATCCATTGACAAGGAAAGTTTAGTTATAGTCACTCATGCCTTCGGAAGCCTTATTAATCGCTTTAAATGCTTTTATAGTCTCATTATTTATTTTAAGTTGAATATTGTTACATTTTTGGTTAACAAAGATTGTAATTGAATGTTTGCATCGAGAAACGTGAAGCGAAAGCCATCTATTGACAAGAAAAGTTCATTTATAGTCACTTATTCCTTTGAAAGCGTTATTAATGGTTTTAAATGGATTTATAATCTCATTATTGATTTGAAGTTTAATTTTCTTAAAATTTTGATTAAAACAGAATATAATTGAATGTTTGCCTCGAGAAACGTAACGCGAAAGCCATCCATTGACAAGGAAAGTTTAGTTATAGTCACTCATGCCTTCGGAAGCCTTATTAATCGCTTTAAATGCTTTTATAGTCTCATTATTGATTTTAAGTTGAACATTGTTACATTTTTGGTTAGCAAAGATTGTAATTGAATGTTTGCCTCGAGAAACGTGAAGTGAAAGCCATCTATTGTCAAGAAAAATTCATTTATAGTCACTCATTCCTTTGAAAGCGTTATTATTTGTTTTAAATGGATTTATAATCTCATTATAGATTTTAAGTTCAATTTTCTTATAATTTTGGTGAAAACAGAATATAATTGAATGTTTGCCTCGAGAAACGTGACGCGAAAGCCATCCATTGACAAGGAAAGTTTAGTTATAGTCACTCATACCTTTCGGAAGCCTTATTAATCGCTTTAAATGCTTTTATCGTCTCATTATTGATTTTAAGTTGAATATTCTTACATTTTTGGGTAACAAAGATTGTAATTGAATGTTTGCCTCGAGAAACATGAAGCGAAAGCCATCAATTGACAAGAAAAGTTCATTTATAGTCACTCATTCCTTTGAAAGCGTTATTATTGGTTTTAAATGGATTTATAATCTCATTATTGATTTTAAATTCAATTTTCTTAAAATTTTGTTTAAAAAAGAATATAATTGAATGATTGCCTCGAGAAACATGACGCGAAAACCATCCATTGACAACAAAAGTTTATTTATAGTCACTCATGCCTTCGGAAGCCTTATTACTCGCTTTAAAAAGTTTTATAGTCTTATTGTTGATTTTAAGTTGAATATTGTTACATTTTTGGTTAACAAAGATTGTAATTGAAAGTTTGCCTCGGGAAACGTGAAGCGAAAGCCATCTATTGACAAGAAAAGTTCATTTATAGTCACTCATTCCTTTGAAAGCGTTATTATTGGTTTTAAATGGATTTATAATCTCATTATTGATTTTAAGTTCAATTTTCTTACAATTTTGTTTAAAACAGAATATAATTGAATGTTTACCTCGAGAAACGTGACGAGAAAGCCATCCATTGACAACAAAAGTTTATTTATAGTCACTCATGCCTTCGGAAGCCTTATTACCAGCTTTAAATAGTTTTATAGTCTAATTATTGATTTTAAGTTGAATATTCTTACATTTTTGTTTAAAACAGATTATAATTGAATGTCAGCCTCGGGAAACGTGAAGCGAAAGCCATCTATTGACAAGAAAAGTGCATTTATAGTCACTCATTCCTTCGGAAGCCTTATTAATCCCTTTAAATGCTTTTATAGTCTCGTTATTGATTTTAAGTTAAATATTCTTTCATTTTTGGTTAACAAAGATTGTAATTGAATGTTTACCTCGAGAAACGTGAAGCGAAAGCCATCTATTGGCAAGAAAAGTTCATTTATAGTCACTCATTCTTTTGAAAGCGTTATTATTGGTTTTAAATGGATTTATAATCTCATTATTGATTTGAAGTTCAATTTTCTTACAATTTTGGTTAAAACAGAATATAATTGAATGTTTGCCTCGAGAAACGTGACGCGAAAGCCATCCATTGACAAGGAAAGTTTAGTTATAGTCACTCATGCCTTCGGAAGCCTTATTAATCGCTTTAAATGCTTTTATAGTCTCATTATTGATTTTAAGTTGAATATTCTTACATTTTTGGGTAACAAAGATTGTAATTGAATGTTTGCCTCGAGAAACATGAAGCGAAAGCCATCAATTGACAAGAAAAGTTCATTTATAGTCACTCATTCCTTTGAAATCGTTATTATTGGTTTTAAATGGATTTATAATCTCATTATTGATTTTAAGTTCAATTTTCTTAAAATTTTGTTTAAAAAAGAATATAATTGAATGATTGCCTCGAGAAACATGACGCGAAAACCATCCATTGACAACAAAAATTTATTTATAGTCACTCATGCCTTCGGAAGCCTTATTACTCGCTTTAAATAGTTTTATAGTATCATTATTGATTTTAAGTTGAATATTCTTTCATTTTTGGTTAAAACAGATTATAATTGAATTTTAACCTCGGGAAATGTGAAGCGAAAGCCATCTATAGACAAGAAAAGTTCATTTATAGTCACTCATTCCTTTGAAAGCGTTATTATTGGTTTTAAATGGATTTATAATCTCATTATGGATTTTAAGTTCAATTTTCTTATAATTTTGGTTAAAACAGAATATAATATAATGTTTGCATCGAGAAACGTGACGTGAAAGCCATCCATTGACAAGGAAAGTTTAGTTATAGTCACTCATGCCTTCGGAAGCCTTATTAATCCCTTTAAATGCTTTTATAGTCTCATTATTTATTTTAAGTTGAATATTGTTACATTTTTGGTTAACAAAGATTGTAATTGAATGTTTGCCTCGAGAAACGTGAAGCGAAAGCCATCTATTGACAAGAAAAGTTCATTTATAGTCACTTATTCCTTTGAAAGCGTTATTATAGGTTTTAAATGGATTTATAATCTCATTATTGATTTTAAGTTCAATTTTCTTATAATTTTGTTTAAAACAGAATATAATTGAATGTTTACCTCGAGAAACGTGATGCGAGAGCCATCCATTGACAACAAAAGTTTATTTATAGTCACTCATGCCTTCGGAAGCCTTGTTACCCGCTTTAAATAGTTTTATAGTCTCATTATTGATTTTAAGTTGAATATTCTTACATTTTTGGTGAAAATAGATTATAATTGCATGTTAGCCTCGGGAAACATGAAGCGAAAGCCATCTATTGACAAGAAAAGTTCATTTATAGTCACTCATTCCTTTGAAAGCGTTATTAATGGTTTTAAATGGATTTATAATCTCATTATTGATTTGAAGTTTAATTTTCTTAAAATTTTGGTTAAAACAGAATATAATTGAATGTTTGCCTCGAGAAACGTGACGCGAAAGCCATCCATTGACAAGGAAAGTTTAGTTATAGTCACTCATGCCTTCGGAAGCCTTATTAATCGCTTTAAATGCTTTTATAGTCTCATTATTGATTTTAAGTTGAATATTGTTACATTTTTGGTTAACAAAGATTGTAATTGAATGTTTGCCTCGAGAAACGTGAAGCGAAAGCCATCTATTGTCAAGAAAAGTTCATTTATAGTCATTCATTCGTTTGAAAGCGTTATTATTTGTTTTAAATGGATTTATAATCTCATTATGGATTTTAAGTTCAATTTTCTTATAATTTTGGTTAAAACAGAATATAATTGAATGTTTGCCTCGAGAAACGTGCCGCGAAGGCCATCCATTGACAAGGAAAGTTTAGTTATAGTCACTCATGCCTTCGGAAGCCTTATTAATCGCTTTAAATGCTTTTATAGTCTCATTATTGATTTTAAGTTGAATATTGTTACATTTTTGGTTAACAAAGATTGTAATTGAATGTTTGCCTCGAGAAACGTGAAGCGAAAGCCATCTATTGTCAAGAAAAGTTCATTTATAGTCATTCATTCGTTTGAAAGCGTTATTATTTGTTTTAAATGGATTTATAATCTCATTATGGATTTTAAGTTCAATTTTCTTATAATTTTGGTTAAAACAGAATATAATTGAATGTTTGCCTCGAGAAACGTGCCGCGAAGGCCATCCATTGACAAGGAAAGTTTAGTTATAGTCACTCATGCCTTCGGAAGCCTTATTAATCGCTTTAAATGCTTTTATAGTCTCATTATTGATTTTAAGTTGAATATTCTTACATTTTTGGGTAACAAAGATTGTAATTGAATGTTTGCCTCGAGAAACATGAAGCGAAAGCCATCAATTGACAAGAAAAGTTCATTTATAGTCACTCATTCCTTTGAAAGCGTTATTATTGGTTTTAAATGGATTTATAATCTCATTATTGATTTTAAGTTCAATTTTCTTCAAATTTTGTTTAAAACAGAATATAATTGAATGAGTGCCTCGAGAAACATGACGCGAAAACCATCCATTGACAACAAAAGTTTAATTATAGTCACTCATGCCTTCGGAAGCCTTATTACACGCTTTAAAAAGTTTTATAGTCTCATTGTTGATTTTAAGTTGAATATTGTTACATTTTTGGTTAACAAAGATTGTAATTGAAAGTTTGCCTCGGGAAACAAGAAGCGAAAGCCATCTATTGACAAGAAAAGTTCATTTATAGTCACTCATTCCTTTGAAAGCGTTATTATTGGTTTTAAATGGATTTATAATCTCATTATTGATTTTAAGTTCAATTTTCTTACAATTTTGTTTAAAACAGAATATAATTGAATGTTTGCCTCGAGAAACATGACGCGAAAGGCATCCATTGACAACAAAAGTTTATTTATAGTCACTCATGCCTTCGGAAGCCTTATTACTCGCTTTAAATGCTTTTATAGTCTCATTGTTGATTTTAAGTTGAATATTCTTTCATTTTTGGTTAACAAAGATTGTAATTGAATGTTTGCCTCGAGAAACGTGAAGCGAAAGCCATCTATTGACAAGAAAAGTTCATTTATAGTCACTCATTCCTTTGAAAGCGTTATTATTGATTTTAAATGGATTTATAATCTCATTATTGATTTTAAGTTCAATTTTCTTACAATTTTGTTTAAAACAGAATATAATTGAATGATTGCCTCGAGAAACATGACGCGAAAGCCATCCATTGACAACAAAAGTTTATTTATAGTCACTCATGCCTTCGGAAGCCTTATTACTCGCTTTAAATGCTTTTATAGTCTCATTGTTGATTTTAAGTTGAATATTCTTACATTTTTGGTTATCAAAGATTGTAATTGAATGTTTGCCTCGGGAAACGTGAAGTGAAGGCCATCTATTGACAAGAAAAGTTCATTTATCGGCACTCATTCCTTTGAAAGCGTTATTATTGGTTTTAAATGGATTTA
Organism: Theobroma cacao; assembly: GCF_053813885.1. NCBI lineage: Eukaryota > Viridiplantae > Streptophyta > Magnoliopsida > Malvales > Malvaceae > Theobroma > Theobroma cacao. Next base: position 28,529,774 of record NC_142647.1, read on the forward strand.
TAATCTCATTATTGATTTTAAGTTCAATTTTCTTATAATTTTGTTTAAAACAGAATATAATTGAATGTTTACCTCGAGAAATGTGACGCGAAAGCCATCCATTGACAACAAAAGTTTATTTATAGTCACTCATGCCTTCGGAAGCCTTATTACCCGCTTTAAATAGTTTTATAGTATCATTATTGATTTTAAGTTGAATATTCTTACATTTTTGGTTAACACAGATTATAATTGAATTTTAACCTCGGGAAATGTGAAGCGAAAGCTATCTATAGACAAGAAAAGTTCATTTATAGTCACTCATTCCTTTGAAAGCGTTATTATTGGTTTTAAATGGATTTATAATCTCATTATGGATTTTAAGTTCAATTTTCTTATAATTGAATGTTTGTTTCGAGAAACATGTCGCGAAAGCCATCCATTGACAAGGAAAGTTTAGTTATAGTCACTCATGCCTTCGGAAGCCTTATTAATCGCTTTAAATGCTTTTATAGTCTCATTATTTATTTTAAGTTGAATATTGTTACATTTTTGGTTAACAAAGATTGTAATTGAATGTTTGCCTTGAGAAACGTGAAGCGAAAGCCATCTATTGACAAGAAAAGTTCATTTATAGTCACTTATTCCTTTGAAAGCGTTATTAATGGTTTTAAATGGATTTATAATCTCATTATTGATTTGAAGTTTAATTTTCTTAAAATTTTGATTAAAACAGAATATAATTGAATGTTTGCCTCGAGAAACGTAACGCGAAAGCCATCCATTGACAAGGAAAGTTTAGTTATAGTCACTCATGCCTTCGGAAGCCTTATTAATCGCTTTAAATGCTTTTATAGTCTCATTATTGATTTTAAGTTGAACATTGTTACATTTTTGGTTAGCAAAGATTGTAATTGAATGTTTGCCTCGAGAAACGTGAAGCGAAAGCCATCTATTGTCAAGAAAAATTCATTTATAGTCACTCATTCCTTTGAAAGCGTTATTATTTGTTTTAAATGGATTTCTAATATCATTATGGATTTTAAGTTCAATTTTCTTATAATTTTGGTTAAAACAGAATATAATTGAATGTTTGCCTTGAGAAACGTGACGCGAAAGCCATCCATTGACAAGGAAAGTTTAGTTATAGTCACTCATGCCTTTCGGAAGCCTTATTAATCGCTTTAAATGCTTTTATAGTCTCATTATTGATTTTAAGTTGAATATTCTTACATTTTTGGGTAACAAAGATTGTAATTGAATGTTTGCCTCGAGAAACATGAAGCGAAAGCCATCAATTGACAAGAAAAGTTCATTTATAGTCACTCATTCCTTTGAAAGCGTTATTATTGGTTTTAAATGGATTTATAATCTCATTATTGATTTTAAGTTCAATTTTCTTAAAATTTTGTTTAAAAAAGAATATAATTGAATGATTGCCTCGAGAAACATGACGCGAAAACCATCCATTCACAACAAAAGTTTATTTATAGTCACTCATGCCTTCGGAAGCCTTATTACTCGCTTTAAAAAGTTTTATAGTCTCATTGTTGATTTTAAGTTGAATATTGTTACATTTTTGGGTAACAAAGATTGTAATTGAAAGTTTGCCTCGGGAAACGTGAAGCGAAAGCCATCTATTGACAAGAAAAGTTCATTTATAGTCACTCATTCCTTTGAAAGCGTTATTATTGGTTTTAAATGGATTTATAATCTCATGATTGATTTTAAGTTCAATTTTCTTACAATTTTGTTTAAAACAGAATATAATTGAATGTTTACCTCGAGAAACGTGACGCGAAAGCCATCCATTGACAACAAAAGTTTATTTATAGTCACTCATGCCTTCGGAAGCCTTATTACCCGCTTTAAATAGTTTTATAGTCTCATTATTGATTTTAAGTTGAATATTCTTACATTTTTGTTTAAAACAGATTATAATTGAATGTTAGCCTCGGGAAACGTGAAGCGAAAGCCATCTATTGACAAGAAAAGTGCATTTATAGACACTCATTCCTTCGGAAGCCTTATTAATCCCTTTAAATGCTTTTATAGTCTCATTATTGATTTTAAGTTAAATATTCTTTCATTTTTGGTTAACAAAGATTGTAATTGAATGTTTACCTCGGGAAACGTGAAGCGAAAGCCATCTATTGGCAAGAAAAGTTCATTTATAGTCACTCATTCTTTTGAAAGCGTTATTATTGGTTTTAAATGGATTTATAATCTCATTATTGATTTGAAGTTCAATTTTCTTACAATTTTGGTTAAAACAGAATATAATTGAATGTTTGCCTCGAGAAACGTGACGCGAAAGCCATCCATTGACAAGGAAAGTTTAGTTATAGTCACTCATGCCTTCGGAAGCCTTATTAATCGCTTTAAATGCTTTTATAGTCTCATTATTGATTTTAAGTTGAATATTCTTTCATTTTTGGTTAACAAAGATTGTAATTGAATGTTTGCCTCGGGAAACGTGAAGCGAAAGCCATCTATTGACAAGAAAAGTTCATTTATAGTCACTCATTCCTTTGAAAGCGTTATTATTGATTTTAAATGGATTTATAATCTCATTATTGATTTTAAGTTCAATTTTCTTACAATTTTGTTTAAAATAGAATATAATTGAATGTTTGCCTCGAGAAACATGACGCGAAAGCCATCCATTAACAACAAAAGTTTATTTATAGTCACTCATGCCTTCGGAAGCCTTATTACTCGCTTTAAATGCTTTTATAGTCTGATTGTTGATTTTAAGTTGAATATTCTTACATTTTTGGTTATCGAAGATTGTAATTGAATGTTTTCCTCGGGAAACGTTAAGCGAAGGCCATCTATTGACAAGAAAAGTTCATTTATAGTCACTCATTCCTTTGAAAGCGTTATTATTGGTTTTAAATGGATTTATAATCTCATTATTGATTTTAAGTTCAATTTTCTTATAATTTTGTTTAAAACAGAATATAATTGAATGTTTACCTCGAGAAACGTGACGCGAAAGCCATCCATTGACAACAAAAGTTTCTTTATAGTCACTCATGCCTTCGGAAGCCTTATTACCCCTTTAAATAGTTTTATAGTATCATTATTGATTTTAAGTTGAATATTCTTACATTTTTGGTTAAAACAGATTATAATTGAATTTTAACCTCGGGAAATGTGAAGCGAAAGCCATCTATAGACAAGAAAAGTTCATTTATAGTCACTCATTCCTTTGAAAGCGTTATTATTGGTTTTAAATGGATTTATAATCTCATTATGGATTTTAAGTTCAATTTTCTTATAATTTTGGTTAAAACATAATATAATTGAATGTTTGCCTCGGGAAACGTGACGCGAAAGCCATCCATTGACAAGGAAAGTTTAGTTATAGTCACTCATGCCTTCGGAAGCCTTATTAATCGCTTTAAATGCTTTTATAGTCTCATTATTTATTTTAAGTTGAATATTGTTACATTTTTGGTTAACAAAGATTGTAATTGAATGTTTGCCTCGAGAAACGTGAAGCGAAAGCCATCTATTGACAAGAAAAGTTCATTTATAGTAACTTATTCCTTTGAAAGCGTTATTATAGGTTTTAAATGGATTTATAATCTCATTATTGATTTTAAGTTCAATTTTCTTATAATTTTGTTTAAAACAGAATATAATTGAATGTTTACCTCGAGAAACGTGACGCGAAAGCCATCCATTGACAACAAAAGTTTATTTATAGTCACTCATGCCTTCGGAAGCCTTGTTACCCGCTTTAAATAGTTTTATAGTCTCATTATTGATTTTAAGTTGAATATTCTTACATTTTTGGTTAAAATAGATTATAATTGAATGTTAGCCTCGGGAAACATGAAGCGAAAGCCATTTATTAACAAGAAAAGTTCATTTATAGTCACTCATTCCTTTGAAAGCGTGATTAATGGTTTTAAATAGATTTATAATCTCATTATTGATTTGAAGTTCAATTTTCTTAAAATTTTGGTTAAAACATAATATAATTCAATGTTTGCCTCGAGAAACGTGACGCGAAAGCCATCCATTGACAAGGAAAGTTTAGTTATAGTCACTCATGCCTTCGGAAGCCTTATTAATCGCTTTAAATGCTTTTATAGTCTCATTATTGATTTTAAGTTGAACATTGTTACATTTTTGGTTAGCGAAGATTGTAATTGAATGTTTGCCTCGAGAAACGTGAAGCGAAAGCCATCTATTGTCAAGAAAAGTTCATTTATAGTCACTCATTCCTTTGGAAGCGTTATTATTTGTTTTAAATGGATTTACAATCTCATTATGGATTTTAAGTTCAATTTTCTTATAATTTTGGTTAAAACAGAATATAATTGAATGTTTGCCTCTAGAAACGTGATGCGAAAGCCATCCATTGACAAGGAAAGTTTAGTTATAGTCACTCATGCCTTTCGGAAGCCTTATTAATCGCTTTAAATGCTTTTATAGTCTCATTATTGATTTTAAGTTGAATATTCTTACATTTTTGGGTAACAAAGATTGTAATTGAATGTTTGCCTCGAGAAACATGAAGCGAAAGCCATCAATTGACAAGAAAAGTTCATTTATAGTCACTTATTCCTTTGAAAGCGTTATTATTGGTTTTAAATGGATTTATAATCTCATTATTGATTTTAGGTTCAATTTTCTTAAAATTTTGTTTAAAAAAGAATATAATTGAATGATTGCCTCGAGAAACATGACGCAAAAACCATCCATTGACAACAAAAGTTTATTTATAGTCACTCATGCCTTCGGAAGCCTTATTACTCGCTTTAAAAAGTTTTATAGTCTCATTGTTGATTTTAAGTTGAATATTCTTACATTTTTGGGTAACAAAGATTGTAATTGAAAGTTTGCCTCGGGAAACGTGAAGCGAAAGCCATCTATTGACAAGAAAAGTTCATTTATAGTCACTCATTCCTTTAAAAGCGTTATTATTGGTTTTAAATGGATTTATAATCTCATTATTGATTTTAAGTTCAATTTTCTTACAATTTTGGTTAAAGCAGAATATAATTGAATGTTTACCTCGAGAAACGTGACGCGAAAGCCATCCATTGACAAGGAAAGTTTAGTTATAGTCACTCATGCCTTGGGAAGCCTTATTAATTGCCTTAAATGCTTTTATAGTCTCATTATTGATTTTAAGTTGAATATTGTTACATTTTTGGTTAACAAAGATTGTAATTGAATGTTTGCCTCGAGAAACGTGAAGCGAAAGCCATCTATTGACAAGAAAAGTTCATTTATAGTCACTCTTTCCTTTGAAAGCGTTATTATTGGTTTTAAATGGATTTATAATCTCATTATTGATTTTAAGTTCAATTTTCTTAGAATTTTGTTTAAAACAGAATATAATTGAATGTTTACCTCGAGAAACGTGACGCGAAAGCCATCCATTGACAACAAAAGTTTATTTATAGTCACTCATGCCTTCGGAAGCCTTATTACCCTCTTTAAATAGTTTTATAGTCTCATTATTGATTTTAAGTTGAATATTCTTACATTTTTGTTTAAAACAGATTATAATTGAATGTTAGCCTCGGGAAACGTGAAGCGAAAGCCATCTATTGACAAGAAAAGTGTATTTATAGTCACTCATTTCTTCGGAAGCCTTATTAATCCCTTTAAATGCTTTTATAGTCTCATTATTGATTTTAAGTTAAATATTCTTTCATTTTTGGTTAACAAATATTGTAATTGAATGTTTACCTCGGGAAACGTGAAGCGAAAGCCATCTATTGGCAAGAAAAGTTCATTTATAGTCACTCATTCTTTTGAAAGCGTTATTATTGGTTTTAAATGGATTTATAATCTCATTATTGATTTGAAGTTCAATTTTCTTACAATTTTGGTTAAAACAGGATATAATTGAATGTTTGCCTCGAGAAACGTGACGCGAAAGCCATCCATTGACAAGGAAAGTTTAGTTATAGTCACTCATGCCTTCGGAAGCCTTATTAATCGCTTTAAATGCTTTTATAGTCTCATTATTGATTTTAAGTTGAATATTCTTTCATTTTTGGTTAACAAAGATTGTAATTGAATGTTTGCCTCGGGAAACGTGAAGCGAAAGCCATCTATTGACAAGAAAAGTTCATTTATACTCACTCATTCCTTTGAAAGCGTTATTATTGATTTTAAATGGATTTATAATCTCATTATTGATTTTAAGTTCAATTTTCTTACAATTTTGTTTAAAATAGAATATAATTGAATGTTTGCCTCGAGAAACATGACGCGAAAGCCATCCATTGACAACAAAAGTTTATTTATAGTCACTCATGCCTTCGGAAGCCTTATTACTCGCTTTAAATGCTTTTATAGTCTCATTGTTGATTTTAAGTTGAATATTCTTACATTTTTGGTTATCGAAGATTGTAATTGAATGTTTGCCTCGGGAAACGTGAAGCGAAGGCCATCTATTGACAAGAAAAGTTCATTTATAGTCACTCATTCCTTTGAAAGCGTTATTATTGGTTTTAAATGGATTTATAATCTCATTATTGATTTTAAGTTCAATTTTCTTATAATTTTGTTTAAAACAGAATATAATTGAATGTTTACCTCGAGAAACGTGACGCGAAAACCATCCATTGACAACAAAAGTTTCTTTATAGTCACTCATGCCTTCGGAAGCCTTATTACCCGCTTTAAATAGTTTTATAGTATCATTATTGATTTTAAGTTGAATATTCTTACATTTTTGGTTAAAACAGATTATAATTGAATTTTAACCTCGGGAAATGTGAAGCGAAAGCCATCTATAGACAAGAAAAGTTCATTTATAGTCACTCATTCCTTTGAAAGCGTTATTATTGGTTTTAAATGGATTTATAATCTCATTATGGATTTTAAGTTCAATTTTCTTATAATTTTGGTTAAAACATAATATAATTGAATGTTTGCCTCGGGAAACGTGACGCGAAAGCCATCCATTGACAAGGAAAGTTTAGTTATAGTCACTCATGCCTTCGGAAGCCTTATTAATCGCTTTAAATGCTTTTATAGTCTCATTATTTATTTTAAGTTGAATATTGTTACATTTTTGGTTAACAAAGATTGTAATTGAATGTTTGCCTCGAGAAACGTGAAGCGAAAGCCATCTATTGACAAGAAAAGTTCATTTATAGTAACTTATTCCTTTGAAAGCGTTATTATAGGTTTTAAATGGATTTATAATCTCATTATTGATTTTAAGTTCAATTTTCTTATAATTTTGTTTAAAACAGAATATAATTGAATGTTTACCTCGAGAAACGTGACGCGAAAGCCATCCATTGACAACAAAAGTTTATTTATAGTCACTCATGCCTTCGGAAGCCTTGTTACCCGTTTTAAATAGTTTTATAGTCTCATTATTGATTTTAAGTTGAATATTCTTACATTTTTGGTTAAAATAGATTATAATTGAATGTTAGCCTCGGGAAACAAGAAGCGAAAGCCATTTATTGATAAGAAAAGTTCATTTATAGTCACTCATTCCTTTGAAAGCGTTATTAATGGTTTTAAATAGATTTATAATCTCATTATTGATTTGAAGTTCAATTTTCTTAAAATTTTGGTTAAAACAGAAAATAATTCAATGTTTGCCTCGAGAAACGTGACGCGAAAGCCATCCATTGACAAGGAAAGTTTAGTTATAGTCACTCATGCCTTCGGAAGCCTTATTAATCGCTTTAAATACTTTTATAGTCTCATTATTGATTTTAAGTTGAACATTGTTACATTTTTGGTTAGCGAAGATTGTAATTGAATGTTTGCCTCGAGAAACGTGAAGCGAAAGCCATCTATTGTCAAGAAAAGTTCATTTATAGTCACTCATTCCTTTGGAAGCGTTATTATTTGTTTTAAATGGATTTATAATCTCATTATGGATTTTAAGTTCAATTTTCTTATAATTTTGGTTAAAACAGAATATAATTGAATGTTTGCCTCTAGAAACGTGATGCGAAAGCCATCCATTGACAAGGAAAGTTTAGTTATAGTCACTCATGCCTTTCGGAAGCCTTATTAATCGCTTTAAATGCTTTTATAGTCTCATTATTGATTTTAAGTTGAATATTCTTACATTTTTGGGTAACAAAGATTGTAATTGAATGTTTGCCTCGAGAAACATGAAGCGAAAGCCATCAATTGACAAGAAAAGTTCATTTATAGTCACTTATTCCTTTGAAAGCGTTATTATTGGTTTTAAATGGATTTATAATCTCATTATTGATTTTAAGTTCAATTTTCTTAAAATTTTGTTTAAAAAAGAATATAATTGAATGATTGCCTCGAGAAACATGACGCGAAAACCATCCATTGACAACAAAAGTTTATTTATAGTCACTCGTGCCTTCGGAAGCCTTATTACTCGCTTTAAAAAGTTTTATAGTCTCATTGTTGATTTTAAGTTGAATATTGTTACATTTTTGGGTAACAAAGATTGTAATTGAAAGTTTGCCTCGGGAAACGTGAAGCGAAAGCCATCTATTGACAAAAAAAGTTCATTTATAGTCACTCATTCCTTTGAAAGCGTTATTATTGGTTTTAAATGGATTTATAATCTCATTATTGATTTTAAGTTCAATTTTCTTACAATTTTGTTTAAAACAGAATATAATTGAATGTTTACCTCGAGAAACGTGATGCGAAAGCCAACCATTGACAACAAAAGTTTATTTATAGTCACTCATGCCTTCGGAAGCCTTATTACCCGCTTTAAATAGTTTTATAGTCTCATTATTGATTTTAAGTTGAATATTCTTACATTTTTGTTTAAAACAGATTATAATTGAATGTTAGCCTCGGGAAACGTGAAGCGAAAGCCATCTATTGACAAGAAAAGTGTATTTATAGTCACTCATTCCTTCGGAAGCCTTATTAATCCCTTTAAATGCTTTTATAGTCTCATTATTGATTTTAAGTTAAATATTCTTTCATTTTTGGTTAACAAAGATTGTAATTGAATGTTTACCTCGGGAAACGTGAAGCGAAAGCCATCTATTGGCAAGAAAAGTTCATTTATAGTCACTCATTCTTTTGAAAGCGTTATTATTGGTTTTAAATGGATTTATAATCTCATTATTGATTTGAAGTTCAATTTTCTTACAATTTTGGTTAAAACAGAATATAATTGAATGTTTGCCTCGAGAAACGTGACGCGAAAGCCATCCATTGACAAGGAAAGTTTAGTTATAGTCACTCATGCCTTCGGAAGCCTTATTAATCGCTTTAAATGCTTTTATAGTCTCATTATTGATTTTAAGTTGAATATTCTTTCATTTTTGGTTAACAAAGATTGTAATTGAATGTTTGCCTCGGGAAACGTGAAGCGAAGGCCATCTATTGACAAGAAAAGTTCATTTATAGTCACTCATTCCTTTGAAAGCGTTATTATTGGTTTTAAATGGATTTATAATCTCATTATTGATTTTAAGTTCAATTTTCTTATAATTTTGTTTAAAACAGAATATAATTGAATGTTTACCTCGAGAAACGTGACGCGAAAGCCATCCATTGACAACAAAAGTTTCTTTATAGTCACTCATGCCTTCGGAAGCCTTATTACCCGCTTTAAATAGTTTTATAGTATCATTATTGATTTTAAGTTGAATATTCTTACATTTTTGGTTAAAACAGATTATAATTGAATTTTAACCTCGGGAAATGTGAAGCGAAAGCCATCTATAGACAAGAAAAGTTCATTTATAGTCACTCATTCCTTTGAAAGCGTTATTATTGGTTTTAAATGGATTTATAATCTCATTATGGATTTTAAGTTCAATTTTCTTATAATTATGGTTAAAACATAATATAATTGAATGTTTGCCTCGGCCAACGTGACGCAAAAGCCATCCATTGACAAGGAAAGTTTAGTTATAGTCACTCGTGCCTTCGGAAGCCTTATTAATCGCTTTAAATGCTTTTATAGTCTCATTATTTATTTTAAGTTGAATATTGTTACGTTTTTGGTTAACAAAGATTGTAATTGAATGTTTGCCTCGAGAAACGTGAAGCGAAAGCCATCTATTGACAAGAAAAGTTCATTTATAGTAACTTATTCCTTTGAAAGCGTTACTATAGGTTTTAAATGGATTTATAATCTCATTATTGATTTTAAGTTCAATTTTCTTATAATTTTGTTTAAAACAGAATATAATTGAATGTTTACCTCGAGAAACGTGACGCGAAAGCCATCCTTTGACAACAAAAGTTTATTTATAGTCACTCATGCCTTCGGAAGCCTTGTTACCCGCTTTAAATAGTTTTATAGTCTCATTATTGATTTTAAGTTGAATATTCTTACATTTTTGGTTAAAATAGATTATAATTGAATGTTAGCCTCGGGAAACATGAAGCGAAAGCCATTTACTGACAAGAAAAGTTCATTTATAGTCACTCATTCCTTTGAAAGCGTTATTAATGGTTTTAAATAGATTTATAATCTCATTATTGATTTGAAGTTCAATTTTCTTAAAATTTTGGTTAAAACAGAATATAATTCAATGTTTGCCTCGAGAAACGTGACGCGAAAGCCATCCATTGACAAGGAAAGTTTAGTTATAGTTACTCATGGCTTCGGAAGCCTTATTAATCGCTTTAAATGCTTTTATAGTCTCATTATTGATTTTAAGTTGAACATTGTTACATTTTTGGTTAGCGAAGATTGTAATTGAATGTTTGCCTCGAGAAACGTGAAGCGAAAGCCATCTATTATCAAGAAAAGTTCATTTATAGTCACTCATTCCTTTGGAAGCGTTATTATTTGTTTTAAATGGATTTATAATCTCATTATGGATTTTAAATTCAATTTTCTTATAATTTTGGTTAAAACAGAATATAATTGAATGTTTGCCTCGAGAAACGTGACGCGAAAGCCATCCATTGACAAGGAAAGTTTAGTTATAGTCACTCATGCCTTTCGGAAGCCTTATTAATCGCTTTAAATGCTTTTATAGTCTAATTATTGATTTTAAGTTGAATATTCTTACATTTTTGGGTAACAAAGATTGTAATTGAATGTTTGCCTCGAGAAACATGAAGCGAAAGCCATCAATTGACAAGAAAAGTTCATTTATAGTCACTCATTCCTTTGAAAGCGTTATTATTGGTTTTAAATGGATTTATAATCTCATTATTGATTTTAAGTTCAATTTTCTTAAAATTTTGTCTAAAAAAGAATATAATTGAATGATTGCCTCGAGAAACATGACGCGAAAACCATCCATTGACAACAAAAGTTTATTTATAGTCACTCATGCCTTCGGAAGCCTTATTACTCGCTTTAAAAAGTTTTATAGTCTCATTGTTGATTTTAAGTTGAATATTGTTACATTTTTGGGTAACAAAGATTGTAATTGAAAGTTTACCTCGGGAAACGTGAAGCGAAAGCCATCTATTGACAAGAAAAGTTCATTTATAATCACTCATTCCTTTGAAAGCGTTATTATTGGTTTTAAATGGATTTATAATCTCATTATGGATTTTAAGTTCAATTTTCTTATAATTTTGGTTAAAACATAATATAATTGAATGTTTGCCTCGAGAAAACGTGACGCGAAAGCCATCCATTGACAAAGAAAGTTTAGTTATAGTCAGTCATGCCTTCGGAAGCCTTATTAATCGCTTTAAATGCTTTTATAGTCTCATTATTTATTTTAAGTTGAATATTGTTACATTTTTGGTTAACAACGATTGTAATTGAATGTTTGCCTCGAGAAACGTGAAGCGAAAGCCATCTATTGACAAGAAAAGTTCATTTATAGTCACTTATTCCTTTGAAAGCGTTATTATAGGTTTTAAATGGATTTATAATCTCATTATTGATTTTAAGTTCAATTTTCTTATAATTTTGTTTAAAACAGAATATAATTGAATGTTTACCTCGAGAAACGTGACGCGAAAGCCATCCATTGACAACAAAAGTTTCTTTATAGTCACTCATGCCTTCGGAAGCCTTATTACCCGCTTTAAATAGTTTTATAGTATCATTATTGATTTTAAGTTGAATATTCTTACATTTATTGTTAAAACAGATTATAATTGAATTTTAACCTTGGAAAATGTGAAGCGAAAGCCATCTATAGACAAGAAAAGTTCATTTATAGTCACTCATTCCTTTGAAAGCGTTATTATTGGTTTTAAATGGATTTATAATCTCATTATGGATTTTAAGTTCAATTTTCTTATAATTTTGGTTAAAACATAATATAATTGAATGTTTGCCTCGAGAAACGTGACGCGAAAGCCATCCATTGACAAGGAAAGTTTAGTTATAGTCACTCATGCCTTTCGGAAGCCTTATTAATCGCTTTAAATGCTTTTATAGTCTAATTATTGATTTTAAGTTGAATATTCTTACATTTTTGGGTAACAAAGATTGTAATTGAATGTTTGCCTCGAGAAACATGAAGCGAAAGCCATCAATTGACAAGAAAAGTTCATTTATAGTCACTCATTCCTTTGAAAGCGTTATTATTGGTTTTAAATGGATTTATAATCTCATTATTGATTTTAAGTTCAATTTTCTTAAAATTTTGTTTAAAAAAGAATATAATTGAATGATTGCCTCGAGAAACATGACGCGAAAACCATCCATTGACAACAAAAGTTTCTTTATAGTCACTCATGCCTTCGGAAGCCTTATTACTCGCTTTAAATGCTTTTATAGTCTCATTGTTGATTTTAAGTTGAATATTCTTACATTTTTGGTTATCGAAGATTGTAATTGAATGTTTGCCTCGGGAAACGTGAAGCGAAGGCCATCTATTGACAAGAAAAGTTCATTTATAGTCACTCATTCCTTTGAAAGCGTTATTATTGGTTTTAAATGGATTTATAATCTCATTATTGATTTTAAGTTCAATTTTCTTATAATTTTGTTTAAAACAGAATATAATTGAATGTTTACCTCGAGAAACGTGACGCGAAAGCCATCCATTGACAACAAAAGTTTCTTTATAGTCACTCATGCCTTCGGAAGCCTTATTACCCGCTTTAAATAGTTTTATAGTATCATTATTGATTTTAAGTTGAATATTCTTACATTTTTGGTTAAAACAGATTATAATTGAATTTTAACCTCGGGAAATGTGAAGCGAAAGCCATCTATAGACAAGAAAAGTTCATTTATAGTCACTCATTCCTTTGAAAGCGTTATTATTGGTTTTAAATGGATTTATAATCTCATTATGGATTTTAAGTTCAATTTTCTTATAATTATGGTTAAAACATAATATAATTGAATGTTTGCCTCGGCCAACGTGACGCGAAAGCCATCCATTGACAAGGAAAGTTTAGTTATAGTCACTCGTGCCTTCGGAAGCCTTATTAATCGCTTTAAATGCTTTTATAGTCTCATTATTTATTTTAAGTTGAATATTGTTACGTTTTTGGTTAACAAAGATTGTAATTGAATGTTTGCCTCGAGAAACGTGAAGCGAAAGCCATCTATTGACAAGAAAAGTTCATTTATAGTAACTTATTCCTTTGAAAGCGTTACTATAGGTTTTAAATGGATTTATAATCTCATTATTGATTTTAAGTTCAATTTTCTTATAATTTTGTTTAAAACAGAATATAATTGAATGTTTACCTCGAGAAACGTGACGCGAAAGCCATCCTTTGACAACAAAAGTTTATTTATAGTCACTCATGCCTTCGGAAGCCTTGTTACCCGCTTTAAATAGTTTTATAGTCTCATTATTGATTTTAAGTTGAATATTCTTACATTTTTGGTTAAAATAGATTATAATTGAATGTTAGCCTCGGGAAACATGAAGCGAAAGCCATTTACTGACAAGAAAAGTTCATTTATAGTCACTCATTCCTTTGAAAGCGTTATTAATGGTTTTAAATAGATTTATAATCTCATTATTGATTTGAAGTTCAATTTTCTTAAAATTTTGGTTAAAACAGAATATAATTCAATGTTTGCCTCGAGAAACGTGACGCGAAAGCCATCCATTGACAAGGAAAGTTTAGTTATAGTTACTCATGGCTTCGGAAGCCTTATTAATCGCTTTAAATGCTTTTATAGTCTCATTATTGATTTTAAGTTGAACATTGTTACATTTTTGGTTAGCGAAGATTGTAATTGAATGTTTGCCTCGAGAAACGTGAAGCGAAAGCCATCTATTATCAAGAAAAGTTCATTTATAGTCACTCATTCCTTTGGAAGCGTTATTATTTGTTTTAAATGGATTTATAATCTCATTATGGATTTTAAATTCAATTTTCTTATAATTTTGGTTAAAACAGAATATAATTGAATGTTTGCCTCGAGAAACGTGACGCGAAAGCCATCCATTGACAAGGAAAGTTTAGTTATAGTCACTCATGCCTTTCGGAAGCCTTATTAATCGCTTTAAATGCTTTTATAGTCTAATTATTGATTTTAAGTTGAATATTCTTACATTTTTGGGTAACAAAGATTGTAATTGAATGTTTGCCTCGAGAAACATGAAGCGAAAGCCATCAATTGACAAGAAAAGTTCATTTATAGTCACTCATTCCTTTGAAAGCGTTATTATTGGTTTTAAATGGATTTATAATCTCATTATTGATTTTAAGTTCAATTTTCTTAAAATTTTGTCTAAAAAAGAATATAATTGAATGATTGCCTCGAGAAACATGACGCGAAAACCATCCATTGACAACAAAAGTTTATTTATAGTCACTCATGCCTTCGGAAGCCTTATTACTCGCTTTAAAAAGTTTTATAGTCTCATTGTTGATTTTAAGTTGAATATTGTTACATTTTTGGGTAACAAAGATTGTAATTGAAAGTTTACCTCGGGAAACGTGAAGCGAAAGCCATCTATTGACAAGAAAAGTTCATTTATAATCACTCATTCCTTTGAAAGCGTTATTATTGGTTTTAAATGGATTTATAATCTCATTATGGATTTTAAGTTCAATTTTCTTATAATTTTGGTTAAAACATAATATAATTGAATGTTTGCCTCGAGAAAACGTGACGCGAAAGCCATCCATTGACAAAGAAAGTTTAGTTATAGTCAGTCATGCCTTCGGAAGCCTTATTAATCGCTTTAAATGCTTTTATAGTCTCATTATTTATTTTAAGTTGAATATTGTTACATTTTTGGTTAACAACGATTGTAATTGAATGTTTGCCTCGAGAAACGTGAAGCGAAAGCCATCTATTGACAAGAAAAGTTCATTTATAGTCACTTATTCCTTTGAAAGCGTTATTATAGGTTTTAAATGGATTTATAATCTCATTATTGATTTTAAGTTCAATTTTCTTATAATTTTGTTTAAAACAGAATATAATTGAATGTTTACCTCGAGAAACGTGACGCGAAAGCCATCCATTGACAACAAAAGTTTCTTTATAGTCACTCATGCCTTCGGAAGCCTTATTACCCGCTTTAAATAGTTTTATAGTATCATTATTGATTTTAAGTTGAATATTCTTACATTTATTGTTAAAACAGATTATAATTGAATTTTAACCTTGGAAAATGTGAAGCGAAAGCCATCTATAGACAAGAAAAGTTCATTTATAGTCACTCATTCCTTTGAAAGCGTTATTATTGGTTTTAAATGGATTTATAATCTCATTATGGATTTTAAGTTCAATTTTCTTATAATTTTGGTTAAAACATAATATAATTGAATGTTTGCCTCGAGAAACGTGACGCGAAAGCCATCCATTGACAAGGAAAGTTTAGTTATAGTCACTCATGCCTTTCGGAAGCCTTATTAATCGCTTTAAATGCTTTTATAGTCTAATTATTGATTTTAAGTTGAATATTCTTACATTTTTGGGTAACAAAGATTGTAATTGAATGTTTGCCTCGAGAAACATGAAGCGAAAGCCATCAATTGACAAGAAAAGTTCATTTATAGTCACTCATTCCTTTGAAAGCGTTATTATTGGTTTTAAATGGATTTATAATCTCATTATTGATTTTAAGTTCAATTTTCTTAAAATTTTGTTTAAAAAAGAATATAATTGAATGATTGCCTCGAGAAACATGACGCGAAAACCATCCATTGACAACAAAAGTTTATTTATAGTCACTCATGCCTTCGGAAGCCTTATTACTCGCTTTAAAAAGTTTTATAGTCTCATTGTTGATTTTAAGTTGAATATTGTTACATTTTTGGGTAACAAAGATTGTAATTGAAAGTTTACCTCGGGAAACGTGAAGCGAAAGCCATCTATTGACAAGAAAAGTTCATTTATAGTCACTCATTCCTTTGAAAGCGTTATTATTGGTTTTAAATGGATTTATAATCTCATTATGGATTTTAAGTTCAATTTTCTTATAATTTTGGTTAAAACATAATATAATTGAATGTTTACCTCGAGAAACGTGACGCGAAAGCCATCCATTGACAAAGAAAGTTTAGTTATAGTCACTCATGCCTTCGGAAGCCTTATTAATCGCTTTAAATGCTTTTATAGTCTCATTATTTATTTTAAGTTGAATATTGTTACATTTTTGGTTAACAAAGATTGTAATTGAATGTTTGCCTCGAGAAACGTGAAGCGAAAGCCATCTATTGACAAGAAAAGTTCATTTATAGTCACTTATTCCTTTGAAAGCGTTATTATAGGTTTTAAATGGATTTATAATCTCATTATTGATTTTAAGTTCAATTTTCTTATAATTTTGTTTAAAACAGAATATAATTGAATGTTTACCTCGAGAAACGTGACGCGAAAGCCATCCATTGACAACAAAAGTTTCTTTATAGTCACTCATGCCTTCGGAAGCCTTATTACCCGCTTTAAATAGTTTTATAGTATCATTATTGATTTTAAGTTGAATATTCTTACATTTTTTGTTAAAACAGATTATAATTGAATTTTAACCTTGGAAAATGTGAAGCGAAAGCCATCTATAGACAAGAAAAGTTCATTTATAGTCACTCATTCCTTTGAAAGCGTTATTATTGGTTTTAAATGGATTTATAATCTCATTATGGATTTTAAGTTCAATTTTCTTATAATTATGGTTAAAACATAATATAATTGAATGTTTGCCTCGAGAAACGTGACGCGAAAGCCATCCATTGACAAGGAAAGTTTAGTTATAGTCACTCATGCCTTCGGAAGCCTTATTAATCGCTTTAAATGCTTTTATAGTCTCATTATTTATTTTAAGTTGAATATTGTTACATTTTTGGTTAACAAAGATTGTAATTGAATGTTTGCCTCGAGAAACGTGAAGCGAAAGCCATCTATTGACAAGAAAAGTTCATTTATAGTCACTTATTCCTTTGAAAGCGTTATTATAGGTTTTAAATGGATTTATAATCTAATTATTGATTTTAAGTTCAATTTTCTTATAATTTTGTTTAAAACAGAATATAATTGAATGTTTACCTCGAGAAACATGACGTGAAAGCCATCCATTGACAACAAAAGTTTATTTATAGTCACTCATGCCTTCGGAAGCCTTGTTACCCGCTTTAAATAGTTTTATAGTCTCATTATTGATTTTAAGTTGAATATTCTTACATTTTTGGTTAAAATAGATTATAATTTAATGTTAGCCTCGGGAAACATGAAGCGAAAGCCAGTTATTGACAAGAAAAGTTCATTTATAGTCACTCATTCCTTTGAAAGCGTTATTAATGGTTTTAAATGGATTTATAATCTCATTATTGATTTGAAGTTCAATTTTCTTAAAATTTTGGTTAAAACATAATATAATTCAATGTTTGCCTCGAGAAACGTGACGCGAAAGCCATCCATTGACAAGGAAAGTTTAGTTATAGTCACTCATGCCTTCGGAAGCCTTATTAATCGCTTTAGATGCTTTTATAGTCTCATTATTGATTTTAAGTTGAATATTCTTACATTTTTGGTTAACAAAGATTGTAATTGAATGTTTGCCTCGAGAAACGTGAAGCGAAAGCCATCTATTGATAAGAAAAGTTCATTTATAGTCACTCATTCATTTGAAAGCGTTATTATTGGTTTTAAATGGATTTATAATCTTATTATTGATTTTAAGTTCAATTTTCCTATAATTTTGTTTAAAACAGAAGATAATTGAATGTTTACCTCGAGAAACGTGACGCGAAAGCCATCCATTGACAACAAAAGTTTATTTATAGTCACTTATGCCTTCGGAAGCCTTATTACCCGCTTTAAATAGTTTTATAGTCTCATTATTGATTTTAAGTTGATTATTCTTACATTTTTTGTTAAAACAGATTATAATTGAATGTTAGCCTCGGGAAACGTGAAGCAAAAGCAATCTATTGACAAGAAAAGTGCATTTATAGTCACTCATTCCTCTGAAAGCGTTATTATTGGTTTTAAATGGATTTATAATCTCATTATGGATTTTAAGTTCAATTTTCTTATAATTTTGGTTAAAACAGAATATAATTGAATGTTTACCTCGAGAAACATGAAACGAAAATCATTTATTGACAAGAAAAGTTCATTTATAGTCACTCATTCCTTTGAAAGCGTTATTATTGGTTTTAAATGGATTTATAATCTCATTATGGATTTTAAGTTCAATTTTCTTATAATTTTGGTTAAAACAGAATATAGTTGAATGTTTACCTCGAGAAAGGTGACGCGAAAGCCATCCATTGACAAGAAAAGTTTATTTATAGTCACTCATTCCTTCAGAAGCCTTATTACTCGCTTTAAATGCTTTTATGGTCTCATTATTGATTTTAAGTTGATTATTCTTTCATTTTTGGTTAACAAAGATTGTAATTGAATGTTTGCCTCAGGAAACGTGAAGCGAAAGCCACCTATTGACAAGAAAAGTTCATTTATAGTCACTCATTCCTTTGAAAGCGTTATTATTGATTTTAAATGGATTTATAATCTCATTATTGATTTTAAGTTCAATTTTCTTACAATTTTGTTTAAAACAGAATATAATTGAATGTTTGCCTCGAGAAACATGATGCGAAAGCCATCCATTGACAACAAAAGTTTATTTATAGTCACTCATGCCTTCGGAAGCCTTATAACCAGCTTTAAATAGTTTTATAGTCTCATTGTTGATTTTAAGTTGAATATTCTCACATTTTTGGTTAACAAAGATTGTAATTGAATGTGTGCCTCGGGAGACGTGAAGCGTAAACCATCTATTGACAAGAAAAGTTCATTTATAGTCATTCATTCCTTTGAGAGCGTTATTATTGGTTTTAAATGGATTTATAATCTCATTATCGATTTGAAGTTCAATTTGCTTAGAATTTTGGTTAAAACAGAATATAATTGAATGTTTGCCTCGAGAAACGTGACGCGAAAGCCATCCATTGACAACAAAAGTTTATTTATAGTCACTCATGCCTTCGGAAGCCTTATTACTCGCTTTAAATAGTTTTATAGTCTCATTGTTGATTTTAAGTTGAATATTCTTACATTTTTGGTTACCAAAGATTGTAATTGAATGTTTGCCTCGGGAAATGTTAAGCGAAAGCCATCTATTGACAAGAAAAGTTCATTTATAGTCACTCTTTCCTTTGAAAGCGTTATTATTGGTTTTAAATGGATTTATAATCTCATTATTGATTTTAAGTTCAATTTTATTACAATTTTCTTTTAAAACAGAATATAATTGAATGTTTACCTCGAGAAACATGATGCGAAAACCATCCATTGACAACAAAAGTTTATTTATAGTCACTCATGCCTTCGGAAGCCTTATTACTCGCTTTAAATAGTTTTATAGTCTCATTGTTGATTTTAAGTTGAATATTCTTACATTTTTTGTTATCAAAGATTGTAATTGAATGTTTGCCTCGGGAAACATGAAGCGAAGGCCATCTATTGACAAGAAAAGTTCATTTATAGTCACTCATTCCTTTGAAAGCGTTATTATATGTTTTAAATGGATTTATAATCTCATTATTGATTTTAAGTTCAATTTTCTTACAATTTTGGTTAAAGCAGAATATAATTGAATGTTTACCTCGAGAAACGTGACGCGAAAGCCATCCATTGACAAGGAAAGTTTAGTTATAGTCACTCATGCCTTGGGAAGCCTTATTAATTGCCTTAAATGCTTTTATAGTCTCATTATTGATTTTAAGTTGAATATTGTTACATTTTTGGTTAACAAAGATTGTAATTGAATGTTTGCCTCGAGAAACGTGAAGCGAAAGCCATCTATTGACAAGAAAAGTTCATTTATAGTCACTCATTCCTTTGAAAGCGTTATTATTGGTTTTAAATGGATTTATAATCTCATTATTGATTTTAAGTTCAATTTTCTTATAATTTTGTTTAAAACAGAATATAATTGAATGTTTACCTCGAGAAACGTGACGCGAAAGCCATTCATTGACAACGAAAGTTTATTTATAGTCACTCATGCCTTTGGAAGCCTTATTAATCGCTTTAAATGATTTTATAGTCTCATTATTGATTTTAAGTTGAATATTCTTTCATTTTTGGATAACAAAGATTGTAATTGAATGTTTACCTCGGGAAACGTGAAGCAAAAGCCATCTATTGACAAGAAAAGTTCATTTATAGTCACTCATTCCTTTGGAAGCGTTATTATTTGTTTTAAATGGATTTATAATCTCATTATGGATTTTAAGTTCAATTTTCTTATAATTTTGGTTAAAACAGAATATAATTGAATGTTTACCTCGAGAAACGTGACGCGAAAGCCATCAATTGACAAGGAAAGTTTAGTTATAGTCACTCATGCCTTTCGGAAGCCTTATTAATCGCTTTAAATGCTTTTATAGTCTCATTATTGATTTTAAGTTGAATATTCTTACATTTTTGGGTAACAAAGATTGTAATTGAATGTTTGCCTCGGGAAACATGAAGCGAAAGCCATCAATTGACAAGAAAAGTTCATTTATAGTCACTCATTTCTTTGAAAGCGTTATTATTGGTTTTAAATGGATTTATAATCTCATTATTGATTTTAAGTTCAATTTTCTTAAAATTTTGTTTAAAAAAGAATATAATTGTGAGATCCTGTCAAGCTCGATTAAAAGACGGTATTGTGTCGAGTGGTACAACTAAGTTAAATCGAGCCTTGAACTAGTTCAAATAGAAATTCTAAGAGGAATTTGAAAATTTTAAAAGCAACAGAATGGTTTAGAATAGTGATTTGGAGTTCAAGGTCCAGTTTGGAGTCCATCAGAAAATTGACCGATTAGGGACAAAACGGTCATTTTACAATTTGATGATAAAATGGAGATTTTTAGCCAAGATTTGATCACATTTGACCAAGAATAATTATATGAAATATAATTATGATTATTGGAGTATAAAATGATGTTTAGTAGTGAAAAATTTTGATTCTCGGTATTTATAGAGCACAAGGGCAAAATGGTAATTTTGCCACTAGTGGACTAAACGAAAATTTTTTTTTAAACAATTTTTGCCCCATTTAGTTAATATTGATCAATGTTAGTGTTATTTTAGGTTGAAAAGTAGAAATAATGAGATTCCGGTACATTTCAGAGTATAAGGGCAAAATCGTAATTTTTTTTGTCTCGGGGGCAAATCAGTAAAATTTTCGGCCCAGCACTTGTCAAGACCAAGGGATTTTAATTGTGGTAGGATTGGATAAATACCAGAATATTTGTGGTGGAAAATTAAGAAGAAAAAGTGAAAAAGTTAAAAATTTGGCCAATAAGCATGTGACACATGGCATGCTTGATTATTTTATTATTTTCTATAGAAATCAGCCCATTAAATCCCCAATTCCCTCACCATATTCGGCCTAGACATCCAGCAACCAGAAAAAAGGAAGAACAAAAGGAAAAACAAGAAAACCTAGGTGGAAATTCAAAGAAAAAGTGAAGAAATCAAGGAAACAAGCTAGGTAAGTTAAAATTTCTTTAATTCTCCTTGATACCTAGCTTACCCATGCTTTTGTTCTTGATTTCCATGGTTGAATATTGAGTTATCATGATGAATTCAATTCTGAAAAATGGGTATGGAAGAGGAATTGTTGTTGGAATAATTTGATTTTAGACTATGTTAGTGTTTAGAGATAGTTAAGCATGGTTATGAACAAAAACACTAAAGAAATATTTAATTTCTCTAGGGTTCCTTGTTGGCTGAACCATGAGGGCTGAATATCAATGGGGGATTGTTTTTATTTCAAGGAAAATGGCATGGAAAATGATGAAGTAAGGTGAAACAGTTATGTAGAAAAAATTCGATGCTAGTACACCAAATGACCAAATTTTTTTTTTCTATAAGGAATTGTGAGGGTTCTAATGCTGAATTTGGCTTTATTTAAATGTATGTGGTAAATTAAGGTATTAGAGGAGAAATGAATTAATTTAGAGGTGATTTGGACACAATCGTCGATTAATCGGGTGATCGGTCGAATTTAATCGATACCGTGATTAAGCGGTAATCGGGTATATTTGTGCATTTACATATCAAGCATTAGTAGTTTAAATTAATTTATATCAATTTAGGGACAATATAGTAAATTCCTCGACTTGGTTATTTGTCAAGGTGGTGAGACGTCCGGAAAAGGCAAAGGAATTACGCCTGAGGACTATTAGTCAGAGTTCACCCGGAATCCGAATTTTCGACACCTGTGAGTGGACTGCCTATCAAAATTGTTTTGGGAATATGACTGTTTTGAACAAAGTGTTTGAATGATTTTATGCAATTTTTCATGAAAATGAATGCCTTGGGAACAAGCTTTTGAGAAAAGGTTTATGTTATGAAATGTGGTTATTATGGATTTCTATGTGGCTGCATTATGTTGATATACATATGTGCTTGAATATAATGTTGTGTAATTATGTTGACTCGGCTATGTGCGAGTAGGGAGTGTGCATAAGCCGAGGATGACCCGGTTATGTGCGAGTAGGGAGTGCGCATAATCCGGTGATGACCCAGCCATGTGCGAGTAGGGAGTGCGCATGAGCTGGTGATGATGATGATGGGTTGGTGAGATGATGATGATGGGTATATACGTATATATATATACATATGTAAATGTGTGTGATATAGCAAATTGATGGACAATGATTTATGGTTGTAATGTACGTAAAATTTGACACATTATACTTTGAGAATTTTCATGAATGTTAGGTTGATTTCATTAGTTTAGTAGGATGGCTTTTGTTGAGTGAGGAAAAATGTTTATCTTGTTGCCTTGTTTTCACTGCATCGAAATTCATGCTCGCTGTAGCGAAAAAAAAAACTCTGGGGTTTGGAGGGGTTTTAAATAGGAATGAACTAAATTGCATTGTTTGAAACAAGTGCATCATGATTTTAAATTTTTCCTAATTGTTGCTTGTTCCCTTCCTTGTTCACTCACTGGGTTTATACTCACCATTTTCAAATTCATGTTTTCAGATCACGAGGTAGCCGATAATTAGGACGAGGTGTCCTTGTAGATCTGTGTACATCTTCTGGTAGGTGTCTCGGCATTCGGTAGCTGTATATCCATCCGAGTCACTCCGCTGGAGGTCGAGTATTATTTTGTTATGTATAGATGAACTTAAATGTAAATTTTAAAAGAGTAATGCCAGTACGAGTTGGCAATGTGTATCACTATTTTGACTCAAAGTCATGAAATACGACTTAGTGATAATAAATAGAATCATAAGTAAAATAAATAATAGGCTTGCTTGGATTTAGTGGATTATGTCCATTGGACCCATGCGCCGGTCATGACCCGGAATTTGGGTTGTGACAACAATTGAATGATTGCCTCGGGAAACATGATGCGAAAACCATCCATTGACAACAAAAGTTTATTTATAGTCACTCATGCCTTCGGAAGCCTTATTACTCGCTTTAAAAAGTTTTATAGTCTCATTGTTTATTTTAAGTTGAATATTGTTACATTTTTGGGTAACAAAGATTGTAATTGAAAGTTTGCCTCGGGAAACGTGAAGCGAAAGCTATCTATTGACAAGAAAAGTTCATTTATAGTCACTCATTCCTTTGAAAGCGTTATTATTGGTTTTAAATGGATTTATAATCTCATTATTGATTTTAAGTTCAATTTTCTTACAATTTTGTTTAAAACATAATATAATTGAATGTTTACCTCGAGAAACGTGACGCGAAAGCCATCCATTGACAACAAAAGTTTATTTATAGTCACTCATGCCTTCGGAAGCCTTACTACCCACTTTAAATAGTTTTATAGTCTCATTATTGATTTTAAGTTGAATATTCTTACATTTTTGTTTAAAACAGATTATAATTGAATGTTAGCCTCGGGAAACGTGAAGCGAAAGCCATCTATTGACAAGAAAAGTGCATTTATAGTCACTCATTCCTTCGGAAGCCTTATTAATCCCTTTAAATGCTTTTATATTCTCATTATTGATTTTAAGTTAAATATTCTTTCATTTTTGGTTAACAAAGATTGTAATTGAATGTTTACCTCGGGAAACGTGAAGCGAAAGCCATCTATTGGCAAGAAAAGTTCATTTATAGTCACTCATTCTTTTGAAAGCGTTATTATTGGTTTTAAATGGATTTATAATCTCATTATTGATTTGAAGTTCAATTTTCTTACAATTTTGGTTAAAACAGAATATAATTGAATGTTTGCCTCGAGAAACGTGACGCGAAAGCCATCCATTGACAAGGAAAGTTTAGTTATAGTCACTCATGCCTTCGGAAGCCTTATTAATCGCTTTAAATGCTTTTATAGTCTCATTATTTATTTTAAGTTGAATATTCTTTCATTTTTGGTTAACAAAGATTGTAATTGAATGTTTGCCTCGGGAAACGTGAAGCGAAAGCCATCTATTGACAACAAAAGTTTCTTTATAGTCACTCATTCCTTCGGAAGCCTTATTACCCGCTTTAAATAGTTTTATAGTATCATTATTGATTTGAAGTTGAATATTCTTACATTTTTGGTTAAAACAGATTATAATTGAATTTTAACCTCGGGAAATGTGAAGCGAAAGCCATCTATAGACAAGAAAAGTTCATTTATAGTAACTCATTCCTTTGAAAGCGTTATTATTGGTTTTAAATGGATTTATAATCTCATTATGGATTTTAAGTTCAATTTTCTTATAATTTTGGTTAAAACATAATATAATTGAATGTTTGCCTCGAGAAACGTGACGCGAAAGCCATCCATTGACAAGGAAAGTTTAGTTATAGTCACTCATGCCTTCGGAAGCCTTATTAATCGCTTTAAATGCTTTTATAGTCTCATTATTTATTTTAAGTTGAATATTGTTACATTTTTGGTTAACAAAGATTGTAATTGAATGTTTGCCTCGAGAAACGTGAAGCGAAAGCCATCTATTGACAAGAAAAGTTCATTTATAGTCACTTATTCCTTTGAAAGCGTTATTATAGGTTTTAAATGGATTTATAATCTCATTATTGATTTTAAGTTCAATTTTCTTATAATTTTGTTTAAAACAGAATATAATTGAATGTTTACCTCGAGAAACGTGACGCGAAAGCCATCCATTGACAACAAAAGTTTCTTTATAGTCACTCATGCCTTCGGAAGCCTTATTACCCGCTTTAAATAGTTTTATAGTATCATTATTGATTTTAAGTTGAATAATCTTACATTTTTTGTTAAAACAGATTATAATTGAATTTTAACCTTGGAAAATGTGAAGCGAAAGCCATCTATAGACAAGAAAAGTTCATTTATAGTCACTCATTCCTTTGAAAGCGTTATTATTGGTTTTAAATGGATTTATAATCTCATTATGGATTTTAAGTTCAATTTTCTTATAATTATGGTTAAAACATAATATAATTGAATGTTTGCCTCGAGAAACGTGACGCGAAAGCCATCCATTGACAAGGAAAGTTTAGTTATAGTCACTCATGCCTTCGGAAGCCTTATTAATCGCTTTAAATGCTTTTATAGTCTCATTATTTATTTTAAGTTGAATATTGTTACATTTTTGGTTAACAAAGATTGTAATTGAATGTTTGCCTCGAGAAACGTGAAGCGAAAGCCATCTATTGACAAGAAAAGTTCATTTATAGTCACTTATTCCTTTGAAAGCGTTATTATAGGTTTTAAATGGATTTATAATCTCATTATTGATTTTAAGTTCAATTTTCTTATAATTTTGTTTAAAACAGAATATAATTGAATGTTTACCTCGAGAAACGTGACGCGAAAGCCATCAATTGACAACAAAAGTTTATTTATAGTCACTCATGCCTTCGGAAGCCTTGTTACCCGCTTTAAATAGTTTTATAGTCTCATTATTGATTTTAAGTTGAATATTCTTACATTTTTGGTTAAAATAGATTATAATTTAACGTTAGCCTCGGGAAACATGAAGCGAAAGCCATTTATTGACAAGAAAAGTTCATTTATAGTCACTCATTCCTTTGAAAGCGTTATTAATGGTTTTAAATGGATTTATAATCTCATTATTGATTTGAAGTTCAATTTTCTTATAATTTTGGTTAAAGCAGAATATAATTGAATGTTTACCTCGAGAAACGTGACGCGAAAGCCATCCATTGACAAGGAAAGTTTAGTTATAGTCACTCATGCCTTCGGAAGCCTTATTAATCGCTTTAAATGCTTTTATAGTCTCATTGTTGATTTTAAGTTGAATATTGTTACATTTTTGGTTAACAAAGATTGTAATTGAATGTTTGCCTCGAGAAACGTGAAGCGAAAGCCATCTATTGACAAGAAAAGTTCATTTATAGTCACTCATTCCTTTGAAAGCGTTATTATTGGTTTTAAATGGATTTATAATCTCATTATTGATTTTAAGTTCAATTTTATTACAATTTTCTTTTAAAACAGAATATAATTGAATGTTTACCTCGAGAAACATGATGCGAAAACCATCCATTGACAACAAAAGTTTATTTATAGTCACTCATGCCTTCGGAAGCCTTATTACTCGCTTTAAATAGTTTTATAGTCTCATTGTTGATTTTAAGTTGAATATTCTTACATTTTTGGTTACCAAAGATTGTAATTGAATGTTTGCCTCGGGAAATGTTAAGCGAAAGCCATCTATTGACAAGAAAAGTTCATTTATAGTCACTCTTTCCTTTGAAAGCGTTATTATTGGTTTTAAATGGATTTATAATCTCATTATTGATTTTAAGTTCAATTTTATTACAATTTTCTTTTAAAACAGAATATAATTGAATGTTTACCTCGAGAAACATGATGCGAAAACCATCCATTGACAACAAAAGTTTATTTATAGTCACTCATGCCTTCGGAAGCCTTATTACTCGCTTGAAATAGTTTTATAGTCTCATTGTTGATTTTAAGTTGAATATTCTTACATTTTTGGTTATCAAAGATTGTAATTGAATGTTTGCCTCGGGAAACATGAAGCGAAGGCCATCTATTGACAAGAAAAGTTCATTTATAGTCACTCATTCCTTTGAAAGCGTTATTATATGTTTTAAATGGATTTATAATCTCATTATTGATTTTAAGTTCAATTTTCTTACAATTTTGGTTAAAGCAGAATATAATTGAATGTTTACCTCGAGAAACGTGACGCGAAAGCCATTCATTGACAAGGAAAGTTTAGTTATAGTCACTCATGCCTTGGGAAGCCTTATTAATTGTCTTAAATGCTTTTATAGTCTCATTATTGATTTTAAGTTGAATATTGTTACATTTTTGGTTAACAAAGATTGTAATTGAATGTTTGCCTCGAGAAACGTGAAGCGAAGGCCATCTATTGACAAGAAAAGTTCATTTATAGTCACTCATTCCTTTGAAAGCATTATTATTGGTTTTAAATGGATTTATAATCTCATTATTGATTTTAAGTTCAATTTTCTTAAAATTTTGTTTAAAAAAGAATATAATTGAATGATTGCCTCGGGAAACATGATGCGAAAACCATCCATTGACAACAAAAGTTTATTTATAGTCACTCATGCCTTCGGAAGCCTTATTACTCGCTTTAAAAAGTTTTATAGTCTCATTGTTTATTTTAAGTTGAATATTGTTACATTTTTGGGTAACAAAGATTGTAATTGAAAGTTTGCCGCGGGAAACGTGAAGCGAAAGCTATCTATTGACAAGAAAAGTTCATTTATAGTCACTCATTCCTTTGAAAGCGTTATTATTGGTTTTAAATGGATTTATAATCTCATTATTGATTTTAAGTTCAATTTTCTTACAATTTTGTTTAAAACAGAATATAATTGAATGTTTACCTCGAGAAACGTGACGCGAAAGCCATCCATTGACAACAAAAGTTTATTTATAGTCACTCATGCCTTCGGAAGCCTTATTACCCGCTTTAAATAGTTTTATAGTCTCATTATTGATTTTAAGTTGAATATTCTTACATTTTTGTTTAAAACAGATTATAATTGAATGTTAGCCTCGGGAAACGTGAAGCGAAAGCCATCTATTGACAAGAAAAGTGCATTTATAGTCACTCATTCCTTCGGAAGCCTTATTAATCCCTTTAAATGCTTTTATATTCTCATTATTGATTTTAAGTTAAATATTCTTTCATTTTTGGTTAATAAAGATTGTAATTGAATGTTTACCTCGGGAAACGTGAAGCGAAAGCCATCTATTGGCAAGAAAAGTTCATTTATAGTCACTCATTCTTTTGAAAGCGTTATTATTGGTTTTTAATGGATTTATAATCTCATTGTTGATTTGAAGTTCAATTTTCTTACAATTTTGGTTAAAACAGAATATAATTGAATGTTTGCCTCGAGAAACGTGACGCGAAAGCCATCCATTGACAAGGAAAGTTTAGTTATAGTCACTCATGCCTTCGGAAGCCTTATTAATCGCTTTAAATGCTTTTATAGTCTCATTATTTATTTTAAGTTGAATATTCTTTCATTTTTGGTTAACAAAGATTGTAATTGAATGTTTGCCTCGCGAAACGTGAAGCGAAAGCCATCTATTGACAACAAAAGTTTCTTTATAGTCACTCATTCCTTCGGAAGCCTTATTACCCGCTTTAAATAGTTTTATAGTATCATTATTGATTTGAAGTTGAATATTCTTACATTTTTGGTTAAAACAGATTATAATTGAATTTTAACCTCGGGAAATGTGAAGCGAAAGCCATCTATAGACAAGAAAAGTTCATTTATAGTCACTCATTCCTTTGAAAGCGTTATTATTGGTTTTAAATGGATTTATAATCTCATTATGGATTTTAAGTTCAATTTTCTTATAATTTTGGTTAAAACATAATATAATTGAATGTTTGTCTCGAGAAACGTGACGCGAAAGCCATCCATTGACAAGGAAAGTTTAGTTATAGTCACTCATGCCTTCGGAAGCCTTATTAATCGCTTTAAATGCTTTTATAGTCTCATTATTTATTTTAAGTTGAATATTGTTACATTTTTGGTTAACAAAGATTGTAATTGAATGTTTGCCTCGAGAAACGTGAAGCGAAAGCCATCTATTGACAAGAAAAGTTCATTTATAGTCACTTATTCCTTTGAAAGCGTTATTATAGGTTTTAAATGGATTTATAATCTCATTATTGATTTTAAGTTCAATTTTCTTATAATTTTGTTTAAAACAGAATATAATTGAATGTTTACCTCGAGAAACGTGACGCGAAAGCCATCCATTGACAACAAAAGTTTCTTTATAGTCACTCATGCCTTCGGAAGCCTTATTACCCGCTTTAAATAGTTTTATAGTATCATTATTGATTTTAAGTTGAATAATCTTACATTTTTTGTTAAAACAGATTATAATTGAAATTTAACCTTGGAAAATGTGAAGCGAAAGCCATCTATAGACAAGAAAAGTTCATTTATAGTCACTCATTCCTTTGAAAGCGTTATTATTGGTTTTAAATGGATTTATAATCTCATTATGGATTTTAAGTTCAATTTTCTTATAATTTTGGTTAAAACATAATATAATTGAATGTTTGCCTCGAGAAACGTGACGCGAAAGCCATCCATTGACAAGGAAAGTTTAGTTATAGTCACTCATGCCTTCGGAAGCCTTATTAATCGCTTTAAATGCTTTTATAGTCTCATTATTTATTTTAAGTTGAATATTGTTACATTTTTGGTTAACAAAGATTGTAATTGAATGTTTGCCTCGAGAAACGTGAAGCGAAAGCCATCTATTGACAGGAAAAGTTCATTTATAGTCACTTATTCCTTTGAAAGCGTTATTATAGGTTTTAAATGGATTTATAATCTCATTATTGATTTTAAGTTCAATTTTCTTATAATTTTGTTTAAAACAGAATATAATTGAATGTTTACCTCGAGAAACGTGACGCGAAAGCCATCAATTGACAACAAAAGTTTATTTATAGTCATTCATGCCTTCGGAAGCCTTGTTACCCGCTTTAAATAGTTTTATAGTCTCATTATTGATTTTAAGTTGAATATTCTTACATTTTTGGTTAAAATAGATTATAATTTAATGTTAGCCTCGGGAAACATGAAGCGAAAGCCATTTATTGACAAGAAAAGTTCATTTATAGTCACTCATTCCTTTGAAAGTGTTATTAATGGTTTTAAATGGATTTATAATCTCATTATTGATTTGAAGTTCAATTTTCTTAAAATTTTGGTTAAAACAGAATATAATTCAATGTTTGCCTCGAGAAACGTGACGCGAAAGCCATCCATTGACAAGAAAAGTTTAGTTATAGTCACTCATGCCTTCGGAAGCCTTATTAATCGCTTTAGATGCTTTTATAGTCTCATTATTGATTTTCAGTTGAATATTCTTACATTTTTAGTTAACAAAGATTGTAATTGAATGTTTGCCTCGAGAAACGTGAAGCGAAAGCCATCTATTGATAAGAAAAGTTCATTTATAGTCACTCATTCATTTGAAAGCGTTATTATTGGTTTTAAATGGATTTATAATCTTATTATTGATTTTAAGTTCAATTCTCTTACAATTTTTTTTAAAACAGAATATAATTGAATGTTTACCTCGAGAAACGTGACGCGAAAGCCATCCATTGACAACAAAAGTTTATTTATAGTCACTTATGCCTTCGGAAGCCTTATTACCCGCTTTAAATAGTTTTATAGTCTCATTATTGAGTTTAAGTTGAATATTCTTACATTTTTTGTTAAAACAGATTATAATTGAATGTTAGCCTCGGGAAACGTGAAGCAAAAGCAATCTATTGACAAGAAAAGTGCATTTATAGTCACTCATTCCTCTGAAAGCGTTATTATTGGTTTTAAATGGATTTATAATCTCATTATGGATTTTAAGTTCAATTTTCTTATAATTTTGGTTAAAACAGAATATAATTGAATGTTTACCTCGAGAAACATGAAGCGAAAACCATTTATTGACAAGAAAAGTTCATTTATAGTCACTCATTCCTTTGAAAGCGTTATTATTCGTTTTAAATGGATTTATAATCTCATTATGGATTTTAAGTTCAATTTTCTTATAATTTTGGTTAAAACAGAATATAGTTGAATGTTTACCTTGAGAAAGGTGACGCGAAAGCCATTCATTGACAAGAAAAGTTTATTTATAGTCACTCATTCCTTCAGAAGCCTTATTACTCGCTTTAAATGCTTTTATGGTCTCATTATTGATTTTAAGTTGATTATTCTTTCATTTTTGGTTAACAAAGATTGTAATTGAATGTTTGCCTCAGGAAACGTGAAGCGAAAGCCACCTATTGACAAGAAAAGTTCATTTATAGTCACTCATTCCTTTGAAAGCGTTATTATTGATTTTAAATGGATTTATAATCTCATTATTGATTTTAAGTTCAATTTTCTTACAATTTTGTTTAAAACGGAATATAATTGAATGTTTGCCTCGAGAAACATGATGCGAAAGCCATCCATTCACAACAAAAGTTTATTTATAGTCACTCATGCCTTCGGAAGCCTTATAACCAGCTTTAAATAGTTTTATAGTCTCATTGTTTATTTTAAGTTGAATATTCTCACATTTTTGGTTAACAAAGATTGTAATTGAATGTGTGCCTCGGGAAACGTGAAGCGAAAACCATCTATTGACAAGAAAAGTTCATTTATAGTCATTCATTCCTTTGAGAGCGTTATTATTGGTTTTAAATGGATTTATAATCTCATTATCGATTTGAAGTTCAATTTGCTTAGAATTTTGGTTAAAACAGAATATAATTGAATGTTTGCCTCGAGAAACGTGACGCGAAAGCCATCCATTGACAACAAAAGTTTATTTATAGTCACTCATGCCTTCGGAAGCCTTATTACTCGCTTTAAATAGTTTTATAGTCTCATTGTTGATTTTAAGTTGAATATTCTTACATTTTTGGTTATCAAAGATTGTAATTGAATGTTTGCCTCGGGAAATGTGAAGCGAAAGCCATCTATTGACAAGAAAAGTTCATTTATAGTCACTCATTCCTTTGAAAGCGTTATTATTGGTTTTAAATGGATTTATAATCTCATTATTGATTTTAAGTTCAATTTTCTTACAATTTTGTTTAAAACAAAATATAATTGAATGTTTGCCTCGAGAAACGTGACGTGAAAGCCATCCATTGACAACAAAAGTTTATTTATAGTCACTCATGCCTTCGGAAGCCTTATTACTCGCTTTAAATAGTTTTATACTCTCATTGTTGATTTTAAGTTGAATATTCTTATATTTTTGGTTACCAAAGATTGTAATTGAATGTTTGCCTCGGGAAATGTGAAGCGAAAGCCATCTATTGACAAGAAAAGTTCATTTATAGTCACTCATTCCTTTGAAAGCGTTATTATTGGTTTTAAATGGATTTATAATCTCATTATTGATTTTAAGTTCAATTTTATTACAATTTTCTTTTAAAACAGAATATAATTGAATGTTTACCTCGAGAAACATGATGCGAAAACCATCCATTGACAACAAAAGTTTATTTATAGTTACTCATGCCTTCGGAAGCCTTATTACTCGCTTTAAATAGTTTTATAGTCTCATTGTTGATTTTAAGTTCAATATTCTTACATTTTTGGTTATCAAAGATTGTAATTGAATGTTTGCCTCGGGAAACATGAAGCGAAGGCCATCTATTGACAAGAAAAGTTCATTTATAGTCACTCATTCCTTTGAAAGCGTTATTATATGTTTTAAATGGATTTATAATCTCATTATTGATTTTAAGTTCAATTTTCTTACAATTTTGGTTAAAGCAGAATATAATTGAATGTTTACCTCGAGAAACGTGACGCGAAAGCCATCCATTGACAAGGAAAGTTTAGTTATAGTCACTCATGCCTTCGGAAGCCTTATTAATCGCTTTAAATGCTTTTATAGTCTCATTATTGATTTTAAGTTGAATATTGTTCCATTTTTGGTTAACAAAGATTGTAATTGAATGTTTGCCTCGAGAAACGTGAAGCGAAAGCCATCTATTGACAAGAAAAGTTCATTTATAGTCACTCATTATTTTGAAAGCGTTATTATTGGTTTTAAATGGATTTATAATCTCATTATCGATTTGAAGTTCAATTTGCTTAGAATTTTGGTTAAAACAGAATATAATTGAATGTTTGCCTCGAGAAACGTGACGCGAAAACCATCCATTGACAAGGAAAGTTTAGTTATAGTCACTCATGCCTTCGGAAGCCTTATTAATCGCTTTAAATGCTTTTATTGTCTCATTATTGATTTTAAGTTGAATATTCTTACATTTTTGGTTAACAAAGATTGTAATTGAATGTTTGCCTCGAGAAACGTGAAGCGAAAGCCATCTATTGACAAGAAAAGTTCATTTATAGTCACTCATTCCTTTGAAAGCGTTATTATTGGTTTTAAATGGATTTATAATCTCATTATTGATTTTAAGTTCAATTTTCTTACAATTTTGGTTAAAGCAGAATATAATTGAATGTTTACCTCGAGAAACGTGACGGGAAAGCCATCCATTGACAAGGAAAGTTTAGTTATAGTCACTCATGCCTTCGGAAGCCTTATTAATCGCTTTAAATGCTTTTATAGTCTCATTATTGATTTTAAGTTGAATATTGTTACATTTTTGGTTAACAAAGATTGTAATTGAATGTTTGCCTCGAGAAACGTGAAGCGAAAGCCATCTATTGACAAGAAAAGTTCATTTATAGTCACTCATTCCTTTGAAAGCGTTATTATTGGTTTTAAATGGATTTATAATCTCATTATTGATTTTAAGTTCAATTTTATTACAATTTTCTTTTAAAACAGAATATAATTGAATATTTACCTCGAGAAACATGATGCGAAAACCATCCATTGACAACAAAAGTTTATTTATAGTTACTCATGCCTTCGGAAGCCTTATTACTCGCTTTAAATAGTTTTATAGTCTCATTGTTGATTTTAAGTTGAATATTCTTACATTTTTGGTTATCAAAGATTGTAATTGAATGTTTGCCTCGGGAAACATGAAGCGAAGGCCATCTATTGACAAGAAAAGTTCATTTATAGTCACTCATTCCTTTGAAAGCGTTATTATATGTCTTAAATGGATTTATAATCTCATTATTGATTTTAAGTTCAATTTTATTACAATTTTCTTTTAAAACAGAATATAATTGAATGTTTACCTCGAGAAACATGATGCGAAAACCATCCATTGACAACAAAAGTTTATTTATAGTTACTCATGCCTTCGGAAGCCTTATTACTCGCTTTAAATAGTTTTATAGTCTCATTGTTGATTTTAAGTTGAATATTCTTACATTTTTGGTTATCAAAGATTGTAATTGAATGTTTGCCTCGGGAAACATGAAGCGAAGGCCATCTATTGACAAGAAAAGTTCATTTATAGTCACTCATTCCTTTGAAAGCGTTATTATATGTTTTAAATGGATTTATAATCTCATTATTGATTTTAAGTTCAATTTTCTTACAATTTTGGTTAAAGCAGAATATAATTGAATGTTTACCTCGAGAAACGTGACGCGAAAGCCATCCATTGACAAGGAAAGTTTAGTTATAGTCACTCATGCCTTCGGAAGCCTTATTAATCGCTTTAAATGCTTTTATAGTCTCATTATTGATTTTAAGTTGAATATTGTTACATTTTTGGTTAACAAAGATTGTAATTGAATGTTTGCGTCGAGAAACGTGAAGCGAAAGCCATCTATTGACAAGAAAAGTTCATTTATAGTCACTCATTCCTTTGAAAGCGTTATTATTGGTTTGAAATGGATTTATAATCTCATTATTGATTTTAAGTTCAATTTTATTACAATTTTCTTTTAAAACAGAATCTAATTGAATGTTTGCCTCGAGAAACGTGGCGCGAAAGCCATCCATTGACAACAAAAATTTATTTATAGTCACTCATGCCTTCGGAAGCCTTATTACTCGCTTTAAATAGTTTTATAGTCTCATTGTTGATTTTAAGTTGAATATTCTTACATTTTTTGTTATCAAAGATTGTAATTGAATGTTTGCCTCGGGAAATGTGAAGCGAAAGCCATCTATTGACAAGAAAAGTTCATTTATAGTCACTCATTCCTTTGAAAGCGTTATTATTGGTTTTAAATGGATTTATAATCTCATTATTGATTTTAAGTTCAATTTTCTTACAATTTTGTTTAAAACAGAATATAATTGAATGTTTGCCTAGAGAAACATGACGCGAAAGCCATCCATTGACAACAAAAGTTTATTTATAGTTACTCATGCTTTCGGAAGCCTTATTACTCGCTTTAAATAGTTTTATAGTCTCATTATTGATTTTAAGTTGAATATTCTTACATTTTTGGTTACCAAAGATTGTAATTGAATGTTTGCCTCGGGAAATGTTAAGCGAAAGCCATCTATTGACAAGAAAAGTTCATTTATAGTCACTCATTCCTTTGAAAGCGTTATTATTGGTTTTAAATGGATTTATAATCTCATTGTTGATTTTAAGTTCAATTTTATTACAATTTTCTTTTAAAACAAAATATAATTGAATGTTTACCTCGAGAAACATGATGCGAAAACCATCCATTGACAACAAAAGTTTATTTATAGTCACTCATGCCTTCGGAAGCCTTATTACTCGCTTTAAATAGTTTTATAGTCTCATTGTTGATTTTAAGTTGAATATTCTTACATTTTTGGTTATCAAAGATTGTAATTGAATGTTTGCCTCGGGAAACATGAAGCGAAGGCCATCTATTGATAAGAAAAGTTCATTTATAGTCACTAATTCCTTTGAAAGCGTTATTATATGTTTTAAATGGATTTATAATCTCATTATTGATTTTAAGTTCAATTTTCTTACAATTTTGGTTAAAGCAGAGTATAATTGAATGTTTACCTCGAGAAACGTGACGCGAAAGCCATCCATTGACAAGGAAAGTTTAGTTATAGTCACTCATGCCTTCGGAAGCCTTATTAATCGCTTTAAATGCTTTTATAGTCTCATTATTGATTTTAAGTTGAATATTGTTACATTTTTGGTTAACAAAGATTGTAATTGAATGTTTGCCTCGAGAAACGTGAAGCGAAAGCCATTTATTGACAAGAAAAGTTCATTTATAGTCACTCATTCCTTTGAAAGCGTTATTATTGGTTTTAAATGGATTTATAATCTCATTATTGATTTTAAGTTCAATTTTCTTATAATTTTGTTTAAAACAGAATATAATTGAATGTTTACCTCGAGAAACGTGACGCGAAAGCCATCCATTGACAACGAAAGTTTATTTATAGTCACTCATGCCTTTGGAAGCCTTATTAATCGCTTTAAATGATTTTATAGTCTCATTATTGATTTTAAGTTGAATATTCTTTAATTTTTGGATAACAAAGATTGTAATTGAATGTTTACCTCGGGAAACGTGAAGCAAAAGCCATCTATTGACAAGAAAAGTTCATTTATAGTCACTCATTCCTTTGAAAGCGTTATTATTGGTTTTAAATGGATTTATAATCTCATTATTGATTTTAAGTTCAATTTTCTTACAATTTTGGTTAAAACAAAATATAATTGAATGTTTGCCTCGAGAAACGTGACGCGAAAGCCATCCATGGACAAGGAAAGTTTAGTTATAGTCACTTATGCCTTCGGAAGCCTTATTACCCGCTTTAAATAGTTTTATAGTCTCATTATTGATTTTAAGTTGAATATTCTTACATTTTTGGTTAAAACATATTAGAATTGAATGTTAGCCTCGGGAAACGTGAAGCGAAAGCCATCTATTGACAAGAAAAGTTCATTTATAGTCACTCAATCCTTTGAAAGCGTTATTATTGGTTTTAAATGGATTTATAATCTCATTATTGATTTTAAGTTCAATTTTCTTACAATTTTGTTTAAAACAGAATATAATTGAATGTTTGCCTCGAGAAACGTGACGCGAAAGCCATCCATTGACAACAAAAGTTTATTTATAGTCACTCATGCCTTCGGAAGCCTTATTACTGGCTTTAAATAGTTTTATAGTCTCATTGTTTATTTTAAGCTGAATATTCCTACATTTTTGGTTAACAAAGATTGTAATTGAATGTTTGCCTCAGGAAACGTGAAGCGAAAGCCATCTATTGACAAGAAAAGTTCATTTATAGTCACTCATTCCTTTGAAAGCGTTATTATTTGTTTTAAATGGATTTATAATCTCATTATGGATTTTAAGTTCAATTTTCCTATAATTTTGGTCAAAACAGAATATAATTGAATGTTTGCCTCGAGAAACGTGATGCGAAAGCCATCCATTGACAAGGAAAGTTTAGTTATATTCACTGATGCCTTCGGAAGCCTTATTAATCGCTTTAAATGCTTTTATAGTCTCATTGTTGATTTTAAGTTGAATATTCTTACATTTTTGGTTATCAAAGATTGTAATTGATTGTTTGCCTCGGGAAACATGAAGCGAAGGCCATCTATTGACAAGAAAAGTTCATTTATAGTCACTCATTCCTTTGAAAGCGTTATTATTGGTTTTAATTGGATTTATAATCTCATTATTGATTTTAAGTTCAATTTTCTTACAATTTTGGTTAAAACAGAATATAATTGAATGTTTGCCTCGAGAAACGTGACGCGAAAGCCATCCACTGACAAGGAAAGTTTATTTATTGTCACTCATGCCTTCGGAAGCCTTATTAATCGCTTTAAATGCTTTTATAGTCTCATTATTGATTTTAAGTTGAATATTCTTTCATTTTTGGTTAACAAAGATTGTAATTGAATGTTTACCTCTGGAAACGTGAAGCGAAAGCCATCTATTGACAGGAAAAGTTCATTTATAGTCACTCATTCCTTTGAAAGCGTTATTATTGGTTTTAATTGGATTTATAATCTCATTATTGATTTTAAGTTCAATTTTCTTACAATTCTGGTTAAAACAGAATATAATTGAATGTTTGCCTCGAGAAACGTGACGCGAAAGCCATCCATTGACAAGGAAAGTTTAGTTATAGTCACTTATGCCTTCGGAAGCCTTATTACCCGCTTTAAATAGTTTTATAGACTCATTATTGATTTTAAGTTGAATATTCTTACATTTTTGGTTAAAACAGATTATAATTGAATGTTAGCCTCGGGAAACGTGAAGCAAAAGCAATCTATTGACAAGAAAAGTGCATTTGTAGTCACTCATTCCTTTGAAAGCGTTATTATTGGTTTTAAATGGATTTATAATCTCATTATGGATTTTAAGTTCAATTTTCTTATAATTTTGGTTAAAACAGAATATAATTGAATGTTTACCTCGAGAAACGTGAAGCGAAAACCATCTGTTGACAAGAAAAGTTCATTTATAGTCACTCATTCCTTTGAAAGCGTTATTATTCGTTTTAAATGGATTTATAATCTCATTATGGATTTTAAGTTCAATTTTCTTATAATTTTGGTTAAAACAGAATATAATTGAATGTTTACCTCGAGAAAGGTGACGCGAAAGCCATCCATTGACAAGAAAAGTTTATTTATAGTCACTCACTCCTTTAAAAGCCTTATTACTCGCTTTAAATGCTTTTATAGTCTCATTATTGATTTTAAGTTGAATATTCTTTCATTTTTGGTTAACAAAGATTGTAATTGAATGTTTACCTCAGGAAACGTGAAGCGAAAGCCACCTATTGACAAGAAAAGTTCATTTATAGTCACTCATTCCTTTGAAAGCGTTATTATTGATTTTAAATGGATTTATAATCTCATTATTGATTTTAAGTTCAATTTTCTTACAATTTTGGTTAAAACAGAATATAATTGAATGTTTGCCTCGAGAAACGTGACGCGAAAGCCATCCATTGACAAGGAAAGTTTAGTTATAGTCACTTATGCCTTCGGAAGCCTTATTAGCCGCTTTAAATAGTTATATAGTCTCATTATTGATTTTAAGTTGAATATTCTTACATTTTTTGTTAAAACAGATTATAATTGAATTTTAACCTCGGAAAATGTGAAGCGAAAGCAATCTATTGACAAGAAAAGTGCATTTATAGTCACTCATTCCTTTGAAAGCGTTATTATTGGTTTTAAATGTATTTATAATCTCATTATGGATTTTAAGTTCAATTTTCTTATAATTTTGGTTAAAACAGAATATAATTAAATGTTGACCTCGAGAAACATGAAGCGAAAACCATTTATTGACAAGAAAAGTTTATTTATAGTCACTCATTCCTTTGAAAGCGTTATTATTCGTTTTAAATGGATTTATAATCTCATTACGGATTTTAAGTTCAATTTTCTTATAATTTTGGTTAAAACAGAATATAATTGAATGTTTAATTCGAGAAGCGTGACGCGAAAGCGATCCATTGACAACAAAAGTTTCTTTATAGTCACTCATGCCTTCGGAAGCCTTATTACCCGCTTTAAATAGTTTTATAGTATTATTATTGATTTTAAGTTGGATATTCTTACATTTTTTGTTAAAACAGATTATAATTGAATTTTAACCTCGGAAAATGTGAAGCGAAAGCCATCTATAGACAAGAAAAGTTCATTTATAGTCACTCATTCCTTTGAAAGCGTTATTATTGGTTTTAAATGGATTTATAATCTCATTATGGATTTTAAGTTCAATTTTCTTATA
This sequence comes from Theobroma cacao, assembly GCF_053813885.1. Taxonomy (NCBI): domain Eukaryota; kingdom Viridiplantae; phylum Streptophyta; class Magnoliopsida; order Malvales; family Malvaceae; genus Theobroma; species Theobroma cacao. The sequence goes on from NC_142647.1 coordinate 28,569,627, forward strand.
ATTTTGGTTAAAACATAATATAATTGAATGTTTGCCTCGAGAAACGTGACGCGAAAGTCATCCATTGACAAGGAAAGTTTAGTTATAGTCACTCATGCCTTCGGAAGCCTTATTAATCGCTTTAAATGCTTTTATAGTCTCATTATTTATTTTAAGTTGAATATTGTTACATTTTTGGTTAACAAAGATTGTAATTGAATGTTTGCCTCGAGAAACGTGAAGCGAAAGCCATCTATTGACAAGAAAAGTTCATTTATAGTCACTTATTCCTTTGAAAGCGTTATTATAGGTTTTAAATGGATTTATAATCTCATTATTGATTTTAAGTTCAATTTTCTTATAATTTTGTTTAAAACAGAATATAATTGAATGTTTACCTCGAGAAACGTGACGCGAAAGCCATCCATTGACAACAAAAGTTTATTTATAGTCATTCATGCCTTCGGAAGCCTTGTTACCCGCTTTAAATAGTTTTATAGTCTCATTATTGATTTTAAGTTGAATATTTTTACATTTTTGGTTAAAATAGATTATAATTTAATGTTAGCCTCGGGAAACATGAAGCGAAAGCCATTTATTGACAAGAAAAGTTCATTTATAGTCACTCATTCCTTTGAAAGCGTTATTAATGGTTTTAAATGGATTTATAATCTCATTATTGATTTGAAGTTCAATTTTCTTAAAATTTTGGTTAAAACAGAATATAATTCAATGTTTGCCTCGAGAAACGTGATGCGAAAGCCATCCATTGACAAGGAAAGTTTAGTTATAGTCACTCATGCCTTCGGAAGCCTTATTAATCGCTTTAGATGCTTTTATAGTCTCATTATTGATTTTAAGTTGAATATTCTTACATTTTTGGTTAACAAAGATTGGAATTGAATGTTTGCCTTGAGAAACGTGAAGCGAAAGCCATCTATTGATAAGAAAAGTTCATTTATAGTCACTCATTCATTTGAAAGCGTTATTATTGGTTTTAAATGGATTTATAATCTTATTATTGATTTTAAGTTCAATTTTCTTACAATTTTGTTTAAAACAGAATATAATTGAATGTTTACCTCGAGAAACGTGACGCGAAAGCCATCCATTGACAACAAAAGTTTATTTATAGTCACTTATGCCTTCGGAAGCCTTATTACCCGCTTTAAATAGTTTTATAGTCTCATTATTGATTTTAAGTTGAATATTCTTACATTTTTTGTTAAAACAGATTATAATTGAATGTTAGCCTCGGGAAACGTGAAGCAAAAGCAATCTATTGACAAGAAAAGTGCATTTATAGTCACTCATTCCTCTGAAAGCGTTATTATTGGTTTTAAATGGATTTATAATCTCATTATGGATTTTAAGTTCAATTTTCTTATAATTTTGGTTAAAACAGAATATAATTGAATGTTTACCTCGAGAAACATGAAGCGAAAACCATTTATTGACAAGAAAAGTTCATTTATAGTCACTCATTCCTTTGAAAGCGTTATTATTCGTTTTAAATGGATTTATAATCTCATTATGGATTTTAAGTTCAATTTTCTTATAATTTTGGTGAAAACAGAATATAGTTGAATTTTTACCTTGAGAAAGGTGACGCGAAAGCCATCCATTGACAAGAAAAGTTTATTTATAGTCACTCATTCCTTCAGAAGCCTTATTACTCGCTTTAAATGCTTTTATGGTCTCATTATTGATTTTAAGTTGATTATTCTTTCATTTTTGGTTAACAAAGATTGTAATTGAATGTTTGCCTCAGGAAACGTGAAGCGAAAGCCACCTATTGACAAGAAAAGTTCATTTATAGTCACTCATTCCTTTGAAAGCGTTATTATTGATTTTAAATGGATTTATAATCTCATTATTGATTTTAAGTTCAATTTTCTTACAATTTTGTTTAAAACGGAATATAATTGAATGTTTGCCTCGAGAAACATGATGCGAAAGCCATCCATTAACAACAAAAGTTTATTTATAGTCACTCATGCCTTCGGAAGCCTTATAACCAGCTTTAAATAGTTTTATAGTCTCATTGTTGATTTTAAGTTGAATATTCTCACATTTTTGGTTAACAAAGATTGTAATTGAATGTGTGCCTCGGGAAACGTGAAGCGAAAACCATCTATTGACAAGAAAAGTTCATTTATAGTCATTCATTCCTTTGAGAGCGTTATTATTGGTTTTAAATGGATTTATAATCTCATTATCGATTTGAAGTTCAATTTGCTTAGAATTTTGGTTAAAACAGAATATAATTGAATGTTTGCCTCGAGAAACGTGACGCGAAAGCCATCCATTGACAACAAAAGTTTATTTATAGTCACTCATGCCTTCGGAAGCCTTATTACTCGCTTTAAATAGTTTTATAGTCTCATTGTTGATTTTAAGTTGAATATTCTTACATTTTTGGTTATCAAAGATTGTAATTGAATGTTTGCCTCGGGAAATGTGAAGCGAAAGCCATCTATTGACAAGAAAAGTTCATTTATAGTCACTCATTCCTTTGAAAGCGTTATTATTGGTTTTAAATGGATTTATAATCTCATTATTGATTTTAAGTTCAATTTTCTTACAATTTTGTTTAAAACAAAATATAATTGAATGTTTGCCTCGAGAAAAGTGACGCGAAAGCAATCCATTGACAACAAAAGTTTATTTATAGTCACTCATGCCTTCGGAAGCCTTATTACTCGCTTTAAATAGTTTTATAGTCTCATTGTTGATTTTAAGTTGAATATTCTTACATTTTTGGTTACCAAAGATTGTAATTGAATGTTTGCCTCGGGAAATGTGAAGAGAAAGCCATCTATTGACAAGAAAAGTTCATTTATAGTCACTCATTCCTTTGAAAGCGTTATTATTGGTTTTAAATGGATTTATAATCTCATTATTGATTTTAAGTTCAATTTTATTACAATTTTCTTTTAAAACAGAATATAATTGAATGTTTACCTCGAGAAACATGATGCGAAAACCATCCATTGACAACAAAAGTTTATTTATAGTTACTCATGCCTTCGGAAGCCTTATTACTCGCTTTAAATAGTTTTATAGTCTCATTGTTGATTTTAAGTTGAATATTCTTACATTTTTGGTTATCAAAGATTGTAATTGAATGTTTGCCTCGGGAAACATGAAGCGAAGGCCATCTATTGACAAGAAAAGTTCATTTATAGTCACTCATTCCTTTGAAAGCGTTATTATATGTTTTAAATGAATTTATAATCTCATTATTGATTTTAAGTTCAATTTTCTTACAATTTTGGTTAAAGCAGAATATAATTGAATGTTCACCTCGAGAAACGTGACGCGAAAGCCATCCATTGACAAGGAAAGTTTAGTTATAGTCACTCATGCCTTCGGAAGCCTTATTAATCGCTTTAAATGCTTTTATAGTCTCATTATTGATTTTAAGTTGAATATTGTTACATTTTTGGTTAACAAAGATTGTAATTGAATGTTTGCCTCGAGAAACGTGAAGCGAAAGCCATCTATTGACAAGAAAAGTTCATTTATAGTCACTCATTCCTTTGAAAGCGTTATTATTGGTTTTAAATGGATTTATAATCTCATTATTGATTTTAAGTTCAATTTTATTACAATTTTCTTTTAAAACAGAATATAATTGAATGTTTACCTCGAGAAACATGATGCGAAAACCATCCATTGACAACAAAAGTTTATTTATAGTTACTCATGCCTTCGGAAGCCTTATTACTCGCTTTAAATAGTTTTATAGTCTCATTGTTGATTTTAAGTTGAATATTCTTACATTTTTGGTTATCAAAGATTGTAATTGAATGTTTGCCTCGGGAAACATGAAGCGAAGGCCATCTATTGACAAGAAAAGTTCATTTATAGTCACTCATTCCTTTGAAAGCGTTATTATATGTTTTAAATGGATTTATAATCTCATTATTGATTTTAAGTTCAATTTTCTTACAATTTTGGTTAAAGCAGAATATAATTGAATGTTTACCTCGAGAAACGTGACGCGAAAGCCATCCATTGATAAGGAAAGTTTAGTTATAGTCACTCATGCCTTCGGAAGCCTTATTAATCGCTTTAAATGCTTTTATAGTCTCATTATTGATTTTAAGTTGAATATTGTTACATTTTTGGTTAACAAAGATTGTAATTGAATGTTTGCCTCGAGAAACGTGAAGCGAAAGCCATCTATTGACAAGAAAAGTTCATTTATAGTCACTCATTCCTTTGAAAGCGTTATTATTGGTTTTAAATGGATTTATAATCTCATTATTGATTTTAAGTTCAATTTTCTTATAATTTTGTTTAAAACAGAATATAATTGAATGTTTACCTCGAGAAACGTGACGCGAAAGCCATCCATTGACAACGAAAGTTTATTTATAGTCACTCATGCCTTCGGAAGCCTTATTAATCGCTTTAAATGCTTTTATAGTCTCATTATTGATTTTAAGTTGAATATTCTTTCATATTTGGTTAACAAAGATTGTAATTGAATGTTTACCTCTGGAAACGTGAAGCGAAAGCCATCTATTGACAGGAAAAGTTCATTTATAGTCACTCATTCCTTTGAAAGCGTTATTATTGGTTTTAAATGGATTTATAATCTCATTATTGATTTTAAGTCAATTTTCTTACAATTCTGGTTAAAACAGAATATAATTGAATGTTTGCCTCGAGAAACGTGACGCGAAAGCCATCCATTGACAAGGAAAGTTTAGTTATAGTCACTTATGCCTTCGGAAGCCCTATTACCCGCTTTAAATAGTTTTATAGTCTCATTATTGATTTTAAGTTGAATATTCTTACATTTTTGGTTAAAACAGATTAAAATTGAATGTTAGCCTCGGGAAACGTGAAGCAAAAGCAATCTATTGACAAGAAAAGTGCATTTGTAGTCACTCATTCCTTTGAAAGCGTTATTATTGGTTTTAAATGGATTTATAATCTCATTATGGATTTTAAGTTCAATTTTCTTATAATTTTGGTTAAAACAGAATATAATTGAATGTTTACCTCGAGAAACGTGAAGCGAAAACCATCTGTTGACAAGAAAAGTTCATTTATAGTCACTCATTCCTTTGAAAGCGTTATTATTCGTTTTAAATGGATTTATAATCTCATTATGGATTTTAAGTTCAATTTTCTTATAATTTGGGTTAAAACAGAATATAATTGAATGTTTACCTCGAGAAAGGTGACGCAAAAGCCATCCATTGACAAGAAAAGTTTATTTATAGTCACTCATTCCTTTAAAAGCCTTATTACTCGCTTTAAATGCTTTTATAGTCTCATTATTGATTTTAAGTTGAATATTCTTTCATTTTTGGTTAACAAAGATTGTAATTGAATGTTTACCTCAGGAAACGTGAAGCGAAAGCCACGTATTGACAAGAAAAGTTCATTTATAGTCACTCATTCCTTTGAAAGCGTTATTATTGATTTTAAATGGATTTATAATCTCATTACTGATTTTAAGTTCAATTTTCTTACAATTTTGGTTAAAACAGAATATAATTGAATGTTTGCCTCGAGAAACGTGACGCGAAAGCCATCCATTGACAAGGAAAGTTTAGTTATAGTCACTTATGCCTTCGGAAGCCTTATTACCCGCTTTAAATAGTTTTATAGTCTCATTATTGATTTTAAGTTGAATATTCTTACATTTTTTGTTAAAACAGATTATAATTGAATGTTAGCCTCGGGAAACGTGAAGCAAAAGCAATCTATTGACAAGAAAAGTGCATTTATAGTCACTCATTCCTTTGAAAGCGTTATTATTGGTTTTAAATGTATTTATAATCTCATTATGGATTTTAAGTTCAATTTTCTTATAATTTTGGTTAAAACAGAATATAATTGAATGTTTACCTCGAGAAACATGAAGCGAAAACCATTTATTGACAAGAAAAGTTCATTTATAGTCACTCATTCCTTTGAAAGCGTTATTATTCGTTTTAAATGGATTTATAATCTCATTACGGATTTTAAGTTCAATTTTCTTATAATTTTGGTTAAAACAGAATATAATTGAATGTTTACCTCGAGAAAGGTGACGCGAAAGCCATCCATTGACAACAAAAGTTTATTTATAGTCACTCATGCCTTCGGAAGCCTTATTACTCGCTTTAAATAGTTTTATAGTCTCATTGTTGATTTTAAGTTGAATATTCTCACATTTTTGGTTAACAAAGATTGTAATTGAATGTGTGCCTCGGGAAACGTGAAGCGAAAACCATCTATTGACAAGAAAAGTTCATTTATAGTCACTCATTCCTTTGAGAGCGTTATTATTGGTTTTAAATGGATTTATAATCTCATTATCGATATGAAGTTCAATTTGCTTAGAATTTTGGTTAAAACAGAATATAATTGAATGTTTGCCTCGAGAAACGCGACTCGAAAGCCATCCATTGACAACAAAAGTTTATTTATAGTCACTCATGCCTTCGGAAGCCTTATTACTCGCTTTAAATAGTTTTATAGTCTCATTGTTGATTTTAAGTTGAATATTCTTACATTTTTGGTTATCAAAGATTGTAATTGAATGTTTGCCTTGGGAAATGTGAAGCGAAAGCTATCTATTGACAAGAAAAGTTCATTTATAGTCACTCATTCCTTTGAAAGCGTTTTTATTGGTTTTACATGGATTTATAATCTCATTATTGATTTTAAGTTAAATTTTCTTACAATTTTGTTTAAAACAGAATATAATTGAATGTTTGCCTCGAGAAACGTGACGCGAAAGCCATCCATTGACAACAAAAGTTTATTTATAGTCACTCATGCTTTCGGAAGCCTTATTACTCGCTTTAAATAGTTTTATAGTCTCATTGTTGATTTTAAGTTGAATATTCTTACATTTTTTGTTAACAAAGATTGTAATTGAATGTTTGCCTCGGGAAACGTGAAGCAAAAGCCATCTATTGACAAGAAAAGTTCATTTATAGTCACTCATTCCTTTGAAAGCGTTATTATTGGTTTTAAATGGATTTATAATCTCATTATTGATTTTAAGTTCAATTTTCTTACAATTTTGGTTAAAACAGAATATAATTGAATGTTTGCCTCGAGAAACGTGACGCGAAAGCCATCCATTGACAAGGAAAGTTTAGTTATAGTCACTTATGCGTTCGAAAGCTTTATTACCCGCTTTAAATAGTTTTATAGTCTCATTATTGATTTTAAGTTGAATATTCTTACATTTTTTGTTAAAACAGATTATAATTGAATGTTAGCCTCGAGAAACGTGAAGCAAAAGCAATCTATTGACAAGAAAAGTGCATTTATAGTCACTCATTCCTTTGAAAGCGTTATTATTGGTTTTAAATGGATTTATAATCTCATTATGGATTTTAAGTTCAATTTTCTTATAATTTTGGTTAAAACAGAATATAATTGAATGTTTACCTCGAGAAACATGAAGCGAAAATCATTTATTGACAAGAAAAGTTCATTTATAGTCACTCATTCCTTTGAAAGCGTTATTATTCGTTTTAAATGGATTTATAATCTCATTATGGATTTTAAGTTCAATTTTCTTATAATTTTAGTTAAAACAGAATATAATTGAATGTTTACCTCGAGAAAGGTGACGCGAAAGCCATCCATTGACAAGAAAAGTTTATTTATAGTCACTCATTCCTTCAGAAGCCTTATTACTCGCTTTAAATGCTTTTATAGTCTCATTTTTGATTTTAAGTTGAATATTCTTTCATTTTTGGTTAACAAAGATTGTAATTGAATGTTTGCCTCAGGAAACGTGAAGCGAAAGCCACCTATTGACAAGAAAAGTTCATTTATAGTCACTCATTCCTTTGAAAGCGTTATTATTGATTTTAAATGGATTTATAATCTCATTATTGATTTTAAGTTCAATTTTCTTACAATTTTGTTTAAAACGAAATATAATTGAATGTTTGCCTCGAGAAACATGATGCGAAAGCCATCCATTGACAGCAAAAGTTTATTTATAGTCACTCATGCCTTCGGAAGCCTTATAACCAGCTTTAAATAGTTTTATAGTCTCATTGTTGATTTTAAGTTGAATATTCTCACATTTTTGGTTAACAAAGATTGTAATTGAATGTGTGCCTCGGAAAACGTGAAGCGAAAACCATCTATTGACAAGAAAAGTTCATTTATAGTCACTCATTCCTTTGAGAGCGTTATTATTGGTTTTAAATGGATTTATAATCTCATTATCGATTTGAAGTTCAATTTGCTTAGAATTTTAGTTAAAACAGAATATAATTGAATGTTTGCCTCGAGAAAAGTGACGCGAAAGCCATCCCTTGACAACAAAAGTTTATTTATAGTCACTCATGCCTTCGGAAGCCTTATTACTCGCTTTAAATAGTTTTATAGTCTCATTGTTGATTTTAAGTTGAATATTCTTACATTTTTGGTTATCAAAGATTGTAATTGAATGTTTGCCTCGGGAAATGTGAAGCGCAAGCCATCTATTGACAAGAAAAGTTCATTTATAGTCACTCATTCCGTTGAAAGCGTTATTATTGGTTTTAAATGGATTTATAATCTCATTATTGATTTTAAGTTCAATTTTCTTACAATTTTGTTTAAAACATAATATAATTGAATGTTTGCCTCGAGAAACGTGACGCGAAAGCCATCCATTAACAACAAAAGTTTATTTATAGTCACTCACGCCTTCGGAAGCCTTATTACTCGCTTTAAATAGTTTTATAGTCTCATTGTTGATTTTAAGTTGAATATTCTTACATTTTTGGTTACCAAAGATTGTATTTGAATGTTTGCCTCGGGAAATGTGAAGCGAAAGCCATCTATTGACAAGAAAAGTTCATTTATAGTCACTCATTCGTTTGAAAGCGTTATTATTGGTTTTAAATGGATTTATAATCTTATTATTGATTTTAAGTTCAATTTTATTACAATTTTCTTTTAAAACAGAATATAATTGAATGTTTGCCTCGAGAAACATGACGCGAAAATCATCCATTGACATCAAGAGTTTATTTATAGTCACTCATGCCTTCGAAAGCCTTATTACTCGCTTTAAATAGTTTTATAGTCTCATTGTTGATTTTAAGTTGAATATTCTTACATTTTTGGTTATCAAAGATTGTAATTGAATGTTTGCCTCGGGAAACATGAAGCGAAGGCCATCTATTGACAAGAAAAGTTCATTTATAGTCACTCATTCCTTTGAAAGCGTTATTATATGTTTTAAATGTATTTATAATCTCATTATTGATTTTAAGTTCAATTTTCATACAATTTTGGTTAAAGCAGAATATAATTGAATGTTTACCTCGAGAAACGTGACGCGAAAGCCATCCATTGACAAGGACAGTTTAGTTATAGTCACTCATGCGTTCGGAAGCCTTATTAATCGCTTTAAATGCTTTTATAGTCTCATTATTGATTTTAAGTTGAATATTATTACATTTTTGGTTAACAAAGATTGTAATTGAATGTTTACCTCGGGAAACGTGAAGCAAAAGCTATCTATTTACAAGAAAAGTTCATTTATAGTCACTCATTCCTTTGAAAGAGTTATTATTGGTTTTAAATGGATTTATAATCTCATTATTGATTTTAAGTTCAATTTTCTTATAATTTTAGTTAAAACAGAATATAATTGAATGTTTGCCTCGAGAAACGTGACGCGAAAGCCATCCATGGACAAGGAAAGTTTAGTTATAGTCACTTATGCCTTCGGAAGCCTTATTACCCGCTTTAAATAGTTTTATAGTCTCATTATTGATTTTAAGTTGAATATTCTTACATTTTTGGTTAAAACATATTAGAATTGAATGTTAGCCTCGGGAAACGTGAAGCGAAAGCCATCTATTGACAAGAAAAGTTCATTTATAGTCACTCATTCCTTTGAAAGCGTTATTATTGGTTTTAAATGGATTTATAATCTCATTATTGATTTTAAGTTCAATTTTCTTACAATTTTGTTTAAAACAGAATATAATTAAATGTTTGCCTCGAGAAACGTGACGCGAAAGCCATCCATTGACAACAAAAGTTTATTTATAGTCACTCATGCCTTCGGAAGCCTTATTACTGGCTTTAAATAGTTTTATAGTCTCATTGTTTATTTTAAGCTGAATATTCTTACATTTTTGGTTAACAAAGATTGTAATTGAATGTTTGCCTCAGGAAACGTGAAGCGAAAGCCATCTATTGACAAGAAAAGTTCATTTATAGTCACTCATTCCTTGGAAAGCGTTATTATTTGTTTTAAATGGATTTATAATCTCATTATGGATTTTAAGTTCAATTTTCCTATAATTTTGGTCAAAACAGAATATAATTCAATGTTTGCCTCGAGAAACGTGATGCGAAAGCCATCCATTGACAAGGAAAGTTTAGTTATAGTCACTGATGCCTTCGGAAGCCTTATTAATCGCTTTAAATGCTTTTATAGTCTCATTGTTGATTTTAAGTTGAATATTCTTACATTTTTGGTTATCAAAGATTGTAATTGAATGTTTACCTCGGGAAACATGAAGCGAAGGCCATCTATTGACAAGAAAAGTTCATTTATAGTCACTCATTCCTCTGAAAGCGTTATTATTGGTTTTAATTGGATTTATAATCTCATTATTGATTTTAAGTTCAATTTTCTTACAATTTTGGTTAAAACAGAATATAATTGAATGTTTGCCTCGAGAAACGTGACGCGAAAGCCATCCATTGACAAGGAAAGTTTATTTATTGTCACTCATGCCTTCGGAAGCCTTATTAATCGCTTTAAATGCTTTTATAGTCTCATTATTGATTTTAAGTTGAATATTCTTTCATTTTTGGTTAACAAAGATTGTAATTGAATGTTTACCTCTGGAAAGGTGAAGCGAAAGCCATCTATTGACAAGAAAAGTTCATTTATAGTCACTCATTCCTTTGAAAGCGTTATTATTTGTTTTAAATGGATTTATAATCTCATTATGGATTTTAAGTTCAATTTTCCTATAATTTTGGTCAAAACAGAATATAATTCAATGTTTGCCTCGAGAAACGTGATGCGAAAGCCATCCATTGACAAGGAAAGTTTAGTTATAGTCACTGATGCCTTCGGAAGCCTTATTAATCGCTTTAAATGCTTTTATAGTCTCATTGTTGATTTTAAGTTGAATATTCTTACATTTTTGGTTATCAAAGATTGTAATTGAATGTTTGCCTCGGGAAACGTGAAGCGAAGGCCATCTATTGACAAGAAAAGTTCATTTATAGTCACTCATTCCTTTGAAAGCGTTATTACTGGTTTTAATTGGATTTATAATCTCATTATTGATTTTAAGTTCAATTTTCTTACAATTTTGGTTAAAACAGAATATAATTGAATGTTTGCCTCGAGAAACGTGACGCGAAAGCCATCCATTGACAAGGAAAGTTTATTTATTGTCACTCATGCCTTCGGAAGCCTTATTAATCGCTTTAAATGCTTTTATAGTCTCATTATTGATTTTAAGTTGAATATTCTTTCATTTTTGGTTAACAAAGATTGTAATTGAATGTTTACCTCTGGAAAGGTGAAGCGAAAGCCATCTATTGACAAGAAAAGTTCATTTATAGTCACTCATTCCTTTGAAAGCGTTATTATTGGTTTTAAATGGATTTATAATCTCATTATTGATTTTAGGTTCAATTTTCTTACAATTCTAGTTAAAACAGAATATAATTGAATGTTTGCCTCGAGAAACGTGACGCGAAAGCCATCCATTGACAAGGAAAGTTTAGTTATAGTCACTTATGCCTTCGGAAGCCTTGTTACCCGCTTTAAATAGTTTTATAGTCTCATTATTGATTTTAAGTTGAATATTCTTACATTTTTGTTTAAAACAAATTATAATTGAATGTTAGCCTCGGGAAACGTGAAGCAAAAGCAATCTATTGACAAGAAAAGTGCATTTCTAGTCACTCATTCCTTTGAAAGCGTTATTATTGGTTTTAAATGGATTTATAATCTCATTATGGATTTTAAGTTCAATTTTCTTATAATTTGGTTAAAACAGAATATAATTGAATGTTTACCTCGAGAAACGTGAAGCGAAAACCATCTATTGACAAGAAAAGTTCATTTATAGTCACTCATTCCTTTGAAAGCGTTTTTATTGGTTTTACATGGATTTATAATCTCATTATTGATTTTAAGTTAAATTTTCTTACAATTTTGTTTAAAACATAATATAATTGAATGTTTGCCTCGAGAAACGTGACGCGAAAGCCATCCATTGACAACAAAAGTTTATTTATAGTCACTCACGCCTTCGGAAGCCTTATTACTCGCTTTAAATAGTTTTATAGTCTCATTGTTGATTTTAAGTTGAATATTCTTACATTTTTGGTTACCAAAGATTGTATTTGAATGTTTGCCTCGGGAAATGTGAAGCGAAAGCCATCTATTGACAAGAAAAGTTCATTTATAGTCACTCATTCGTTTGAAAGCGTTATTATTGGTTTTAAATGGATTTATAATCTTATTATTGATTTTAAGTTCAATTTTATTACAATTTTCTTTTAAAACAGAATATAATTGAATGTTTGCCTCGAGAAACATGACGCGAAAATCATCCATTGACATCAAGAGTTTATTTATAGTCACTCATGCCTTCGAAAGCCTTATTACTCGCTTTAAATAGTTTTATAGTCTCATTGTTGATTTTAAGTTGAATATTCTTACATTTTTGGTTATCAAAGATTGTAATTGAATGTTTGCCTCGGGAAACATGAAGCGAAGGCCATCTATTGACAAGAAAAGTTCATTTATAGTCACTCATTCCTTTGAAAGCGTTATTATATGTTTTAAATGTATTTATAATCTCATTATTGATTTTAAGTTCAATTTTCATACAATTTTGGTTAAAGCAGAATATAATTGAATGTTTACCTCGAGAAACGTGACGCGAAAGCCATCCATTGACAAGGACAGTTTAGTTATAGTCACTCATGCGTTCGGAAGCCTTATTAATCGCTTTAAATGCTTTTATAGTCTCATTATTGATTTTAAGTTGAATATTATTACATTTTTGGTTAACAAAGATTGTAATTGAATGTTTACCTCGGGAAACGTGAAGCAAAAGCTATCTATTTACAAGAAAAGTTCATTTATAGTCACTCATTCCTTTGAAAGAGTTATTATTGGTTTTAAATGGATTTATAATCTCATTATTGATTTTAAGTTCAATTTTCTTATAATTTTAGTTAAAACAGAATATAATTGAATGTTTGCCTCGAGAAACGTGACGCGAAAGCCATCCATGGACAAGGAAAGTTTAGTTATAGTCACTTATGCCTTCGGAAGCCTTATTACCCGCTTTAAATAGTTTTATAGTCTCATTATTGATTTTAAGTTGAATATTCTTACATTTTTGGTTAAAACATATTAGAATTGAATGTTAGCCTCGGGAAACGTGAAGCGAAAGCCATCTATTGACAAGAAAAGTTCATTTATAGTCACTCATTCCTTTGAAAGCGTTATTATTGGTTTTAAATGGATTTATAATCTCATTATTGATTTTAAGTTCAATTTTCTTACAATTTTGTTTAAAACAGAATATAATTAAATGTTTGCCTCGAGAAACGTGACGCGAAAGCCATCCATTGACAACAAAAGTTTATTTATAGTCACTCATGCCTTCGGAAGCCTTATTACTGGCTTTAAATAGTTTTATAGTCTCATTGTTTATTTTAAGCTGAATATTCTTACATTTTTGGTTAACAAAGATTGTAATTGAATGTTTGCCTCAGGAAACGTGAAGCGAAAGCCATCTATTGACAAGAAAAGTTCATTTATAGTCACTCATTCCTTGGAAAGCGTTATTATTTGTTTTAAATGGATTTATAATCTCATTATGGATTTTAAGTTCAATTTTCCTATAATTTTGGTCAAAACAGAATATAATTCAATGTTTGCCTCGAGAAACGTGATGTGAAAGCCATCCATTGACAAGGAAAGTTTAGTTATAGTCACTGATGCCTTCGGAAGCCTTATTAATCGCTTTAAATGCTTTTATAGTCTCATTGTTGATTTTAAGTTGAATATTCTTACATTTTTGGTTATCAAAGATTGTAATTGAATGTTTACCTCGGGAAACGTGAAGCGAAGGCCACCTATTGACAAGAAAAGTTCATTTATAGTCACTCATTCCTCTGAAAGCGTTATTATTGGTTTTAATTGGATTTATAATCTCATTATTGATTTTAAGTTCAATTTTCTTACAATTTTGGTTAAAACAGAATATAATTGAATGTTTGCCTCGAGAAACGTGACGCGAAAGCCATCCATTGACAAGGAAAGTTTATTTATTGTCACTCATGCCTTCGGAAGCCTTATTAATCGCTTTAAATGCTTTTATAGTCTCATTATTGATTTTAAGTTGAATATTCTTTCATTTTTGGTTAACAAAGATTGTAATTGAATGTTTACCTCTGGAAAGGTGAAGCGAAAGCCATCTATTGACAAGAAAAGTTCATTTATAGTCACTCATTCCTTTGAAAGCGTTATTATTTGTTTTAAATGGATTTATAATCTCATTATGGATTTTAAGTTCAATTTTCCTATAATTTTGGTCAAAACAGAATATAATTCAATGTTTGCCTCGAGAAACGTGATGCGAAAGCCATCCATTGACAAGGAAAGTTTAGTTATAGTCACTGATGCCTTCGGAAGCCTTATTAATCGCTTTAAATGCTTTTATAGTCTCATTGTTGATTTTAAGTTGAATATTCTTACATTTTTGGTTATCAAAGATTGTAATTGAATGTTTGCCTCGGGAAACGTGAAGCGAAGGCCATCTATTGACAAGAAAAGTTCATTTATAGTCACTCATTCCTTTGAAAGCGTTATTATTGGTTTTAATTGGATTTATAATCTCATTATTGATTTTAAGTTCAATTTTCTTACAATTTTGGTTAAAACAGAATATAATTGAATGTTTGCCTCGAGAAACGTGACGCGAAAGCCATCCATTGACAAGGAAAGTTTATTTATTGTCACTCATGCCTTCGGAAGCCTTATTAATCGCTTTAAATGCTTTTATAGTCTCATTATTGATTTTAAGTTGAATATTCTTTCATTTTTGGTTAACAAAGATTGTAATTGAATGTTTACCTCTGGAAAGGTGAAGCGAAAGCCATCTATTGACAAGAAAAGTTCATTTATAGTCACTCATTCCTTTGAAAGCGTTATTATTGGTTTTAAATGGATTTATAATCTCATTATTGATTTTAGGTTCAATTTTCTTACAATTCTAGTTAAAACAGAATATAATTGAATGTTTGCCTCGAGAAACGTGACGCGAAAGCCATCCATTGACAAGGAAAGTTTAGTTATAGTCACTTATGCCTTCGGAAGCCTTGTTACCCGCTTTAAATAGTTTTATAGTCTCATTATTGATTTTAAGTTGAATATTCTTACATTTTTGTTTAAAACAAATTATAATTGAATGTTAGCCTCGGGAAACGTGAAGCAAAAGCAATCTATTGACAAGAAAAGTGCATTTCTAGTCACTCATTCCTTTGAAAGCGTTATTATTGGTTTTAAATGGATTTATAATCTCATTATGGATTTTAAGTTCAATTTTCTTATAATTTGGTTAAAACAGAATATAATTGAATGTTTACCTCGAGAAACGTGAAGCGAAAACCATCTATTGACAAGAAAAGTTCATTTATAGTCACTCATTCCTTTTAAAGCGTTATTATTGGTTTTAAATGGATTTATAATCTCATTATGGATTTTAAGTTCAATTTTCTTATAATTTTGGTTAAAACAGAATATAATTGAATGTTTACCGCGAGAAAGGTGACGCGAAAGCCATCCATTGACAAGAAAAGTTTATTTATAGTCACTCATGCCTTTGGAAGCCTTATTACTCGCTTTAAATAGTTTTATAGTCTCATTGTTGATTTTAAGTTGAATATTCTTACATTTTTGGTTAACAAAGATTGTAATTGAATGTTTACCTCGGGAAACGTGAAGCGAAAGCCATCTATTGTCAAGAAAAGTTCATTTATAGTCACTCATTCCTTTGAAAGCGTTATTATTTGTTTTAAATGGATTTATAATCTCATTATTGATTTTAAGTTCAATTTTCTTACAATTTTGGTTAAAACAGAATATAATTGAATGTTTACCTCGAGAAACGTGAAGCGAAAACCATCTATTGACAAGAAAAGTGCATTTATAGTCACTCATTCCTTTGAAAGCATTATTATTGGTTTTAAATGGATTTATAATCTCATTATTGATTTTAAGTTCATTTTTCTTATAATTTTGGTTAAAACAGAATATAATTGAATGTTTACCTCGAGAAAGGTGACGCGAAAGTCATCCATTGACAACAAAAGTTTATTTATAGTCACTAATGCCTTCGGAAGCCTTATTACTCGCTTTAAATAGTTTTATAGTCTCATTGTTGATTTTAAGTTGAATATTCTTACATTTTTGGTTATCAAAGATTGTAATTGAATGTTTGCCTCGGGAAACATGAAGCGAAGGCCATCTATTGACAAGAAAAGTTCATTTATAGTCACTCATTCCTTTGAAAACATTATTATTGGTTTTAAATGGATTTATAATCTCATTATGGAGTTTAAGTTCAATTTTCTTATAATTTTGGTTAAAACAGAATATAATTGAATGTTTACCTCGAGAAACGTGAAGCGAAAGCCATCTAATGGCCAGAAAAGTTCATTTATAGTCACTCATTCCTTTGAAAGCGTTATTATTGTTTTTAAATGGATTTATAATCTCATTATTGATTTTAAGTTCAATTTTCTTACAATTTTGTTTAAAACAAAATATAATTGAATGTTTGCCTTCAGAAACGTGACGCGAAAGCCATCCATTGACAAAAAAAGTTTATTTATAGTCACTCATGCCTTCGGAAGCCTTATTACTCGCTTTAAATAATTTTATAGTCTCATTGTTGATTTTAAGTTGAATATTCTTACATTTTTGGTTATCAAAGATTGTAATTGAATGTTTGCCTCGGGAAACGTGAAGCGAAAGCCATCTATTGACAAGAAAAGTTCATTTATAGTCACTCATTCCTTTGAAAGCGTTATTATTGGTTTTAAATGGATTTATAATCTCATTATTGATTTTAAGTTCATTTTTCTTATAATTTTGGTTAAAACAGAATATAATTGAATGTTTACCTCGAGAAAGGTGACGCGAAAGTCATCCATTGACAACAAAAGTTTATTTATAGTCACTAATGCCTTCGGAAGCCTTATTACTCGCTTTAAATAGTTTTATAGTCTCATTGTTGATTTTAAGTTGAATATTCTTACATTTTTGGTTATCAAAGATTGTAATTGAATGTTTGCCTCGGGAAACATGAAGCGAAGGCCATCTATTGATAAGAAAAGTTCATTTATAGTCACTCATTCCTTTGAAAACATTATTATTGGTTTTAAATGGATTTATAATCTCATTATGGAGTTTAAGTTCAATTTTCTTATAATTTTGGTTAAAACAGAATATAATTGAATGTTTACCTCGAGAAACGTGAAGCGAAAGCCATCTAATGGCAAGAAAAGTTCATTTATAGTCACTCATTCCTTTGAAAGCGTTATTATTGTTTTTAAATGGATTTATAATCTCATTATTGATTTTAAGTTCAATTTTCTTACAATTTTGTTTAAAACAAAATATAATTGAATGTTTGCCTTCAGAAACGTGACGCGAAAGCCATCCATTGACAAAAAAAGTTTATTTATAGTCACTCATGCCTTCGGAAGCCTTATTACTCGCTTTAAATAATTTTATAGTCTCATTGTTGATTTTAAGTTGAATATTCTTACATTTTTGGTTATCAAAGATTGTAATTGAATGTTTGCCTCGGGAAACGTGAAACGAAAGCCATCTATTGACAAGAAAAGTTCATTTATAGTCACTCATTCCTTTGAAAGCGTTATTATTGGTTTTAAATGGATTTATAATCTCATTATTGATTTTAAGTTCATTTTTCTTATAATTTTGGTTAAAACAGAATATAATTGAATGTTTACCTCGAGAAAGGTGACGCGAAAGTCATCCATAGACAACAAAAGTTTATTTATAGTCACTCATGCCTTCGGAAGCCTTATTACTCGCTTTAAATAGTTTTATAGTCTCATTGTTGATTTTAAGTTGAATATTCTTACATTTTTGGTTATCAAAGATTGTAATTGAATGTTTGCCTCGGGAAACATGAAGCGAAGGCCATCTATTGACAAGAAAAGTTCATTTATAGTCACTCATTCCTTTGAAAACATTATTATTGGTTTTAAATGGATTTATAATCTCATTATGGATTTTAAGTTTAATTTTCTTATAATTTTGGTTAAAACAGAATATAAAATGAATGTTTACCTCGAGAAACGTGAAGCGAAAGCCATCTAATGGCAAGAAAAGTTCATTTATAGTCACTCATTCCTTTGAAAGCGTTATTATTGTTTTTAAATGGATTTATAATCTCATTATTGATTTTAAGTTCAATTTTCTTACAATTTTGTTTAAAACAAAATATAATTGAATGTTTGCCTTCAGAAACGTGACGCGAAAGCCATCCATTGACAACAAAAGTTTATTTATAGTCACTCATGCCTTCGGAAGCCTTATTACTCGCTTTAAATAATTTTATAGTCTCATTGTTGATTTTAAGTTGAATATTCTTACATTTTTGGTTATCAAAGATTGTAATTCAATGTTTGCCTCGGGAAACGTGAAGCGAAAGCCATCTATTGACAAGAAAAGTTCATTTATAGTCACTCATTCCTTTGAAAGCGTTATTATTGGTTTTAAATGGATTTATAATCTCATTATTGATTTTAAGTTCATTTTTCTTATAATTTTGGTTAAAACAGAATATAATTGAATGTTTACCTCGAGAAAGGTGACGCGAAAGTCATCCATTGACAACAAAAGTTTATTTATAGTCACTAATGCCTTCGGAAGCCTTATTACTCGCTTTAAATAGTTTTATAGTCTCATTGTTGATTTTAAGTTGAATATTCTTACATTTTTGGTTATCAAAGATTGTAATTGAATGTTTGCCTCGGGAAACATGAAGCGAAGGCCATCTATTGACAAGAAAAGTTCATTTATAGTCACTCATTCCTTTGAAAACATTATTATTGGTTTTAAATGGATTTATAATCTCATTATGGAGTTTAAGTTCAATTTTCTTATAATTTTGGTTAAAACAGAATATAATTGAATGTTTACCTCAAGAAACGTGAAGCGAAAGCCATCTAATGGTAAGAAAAGTTCATTTATAGTCACTCATTCCTTTGAAAGCGTTATTATTGTTTTTAAATGGATTTATAATCTCATTATTGATTTTAAGTTCAATTTTCTTACAATTTTGTTTAAAACAAAATATAATTGAATGTTTGCCTTCAGAAACGTGACGCGAAAGCCATCCATTGACAAAAAAAGTTTATTTATAGTCACTCATGCCTTCGGAAGCCTTATTACTCGCTTTAAATAATTTTATAGTCTCATTGTTGATTTTAAGTTGAATATTCTTACATTTTTGGTTATCAAAGATTGTATTTGAATGTTTGCCTCGGGAAACGTGAAGCGAAAGCCATCTATTGACAAGAAAAGTTCATTTATAGTCACTCATTCCTTTGAAAGCGTTATTATTGGTTTTAAATGGATTTATAATCTCATTATTGATTTTAAGTTCATTTTTCTTATAATTTTGGTTAAAACAGAATATAATTGAATGTTTACCTCGAGAAAGGTGACGCGAAAGTCATCCATTGACAACAAAAGTTTATTTATAGTCACTCATGCCTTCGGAAGCCTTATTACTCGCTTTAAATAGTTTTATAGTCTCATTGTTGATTTTAAGTTGAATATTCTTACATTTTTGGTTATCAAAGATTGTAATTGAATGTTTGCCTCGGGAAACATGAAGCGAAGGCCATCTATTGACAAGAAAAGTTCATTTATAGTCACTCATTCCTTTGAAAACATTATTATTGGTTTTAAATGGATTTATAATCTCATTATGGATTTTAAGTTTAATTTTCTTATAATTTTGGTTAAAACAGAATATAAAATGAATGTTTACCTCGAGAAACGTGAAGCGAAAGCCATCTAATGGCAAGAAAAGTTCATTTATAGTCACTCATTCCTTTGAAAGCGTTATTATTGTTTTTAAATGGATTTAGAATCTCATTATTGATTTTAAGTTCAATTTTATTACAATTTTGTTTAAAACAAAATATAATTGAATGTTTGCCTTCAGAAACGTGACGCGAAAGCCATCCATTGACAACAAAAGTTTATTTATAGTCACTCATGCCTTCGGAAGCCTTATTACTCGCTTTAAATAATTTTATAGTCTCATTGTTGATTTTAAGTTGAATATTCTTACATTTTTGGTTATCAAAGATTGTAATTGAATGTTTGCCTCGAGAAACGTGAAGCGAAAGCCATCTATTGACAAGAAAAGTTCATTTATAGTCACTCATTCCTTTGAAAGCGTTATTATTGGTTTTAAATGGATTTATAATCTCATTATTGATTTTAAGTTCAATTTTCCTACAATTTTGTTTAAAACAGAATATAATTGAATGTTTGCCTCGAGAAACGTGACGCGAAAGCCATCCATTGGAAACAAAAGTTTATTTATAGTCACTCATGCCTTTGAAAGCCTTATTACCCACTTTAAATAGTTTTATAGCCTCATTATTGATTTTAAGTTGAATATTCTTACATTTTTGGTTAACAAAGATTGTAATTGAATGTTTGCCTCGGGAAACGTGAAGCGAAAGCCATCTATTGACAAGAAAAGTGCATTTATAGTCACTCATTCCTTTGAAAGCGTTATTATTGGTTTTAAATGGATTTATAATCTCATTATTGATTTTAAGTTCAATTTTCTTAAAATTTTGGTTAAAACAGAATGTAATTGAATGTTTGCCTCGAGAAACGTGACGCGAAAGCCATCCATTGACAAGGAAAGTTTAGTTATAGTCACTCATGCCTTCGGAAGCCTTATTAATCGCTTTAAATGCTTTTATAGTCTCATTATTGATTTTAAGTTGAATATTCTCACATTCTTGGTTAACAAAGATTGTAATTGAATGTTTGGCTCGAGAAACGTGAAGCGAAAGCCATCAATTGACAAGAAAAGTTCATTTATAGTCACTCATTCCTTTGAAAGCGTTATTATTGGTTTTAAATGGATTTATAATCTCATTATTGATTTTAAGTTCAATTTTATTACAATTTTCTTTTAAAACAGAATATAATTGAATGTTTGCCTCGAGAAACATGACGCGAAAACCATCCATTGACAACAAAAGTTTATTTATAGTCACTCATGCCTTCATAAGCCTTATTACTCGGTTTAAATAGTTTTATAGTCTCATTGTTGATTTTGAGTTGAATATTCTTACATTTTTGGTTATCAACGATTGTAATTGAATGTTTGCCTCGGGAAACGTGAAGCGAAGGCCATCTATTGACAAGAAAAGTTCATTTATAGTCACTCATTCCTTTGAAAGCGTTATTATTGGTTTTAAATAGATTTATAATCTCATTATTGATTTTAAGTTTAATTTTCTTACAATTTTTATTAAAACAGAATATAATTGAATGTTTGCCGCGAGAAACGTGACGCGAAAGCCATCCATTGACAAGGAAAGTTTAGTTATAGTCACTCATGCCTTCGGAAGCCTTATTAATCGCTTTAAATGCTTTTATAGTCTCATTATTGATTTTAAGTTGAATATTCTCACATTCTTGGTTAACAAAGATTGTAATTGAATGTTTGGCTCGAGAAACGTGAAGCGAAAGCCATCAATTGACAAGAAAAGTTCATTTATAGTCACTCATTCCTTTGAAAGCGTTATTATTGGTTTTAAATGGATTTATAATCTCATTATTGATTTTAAGTTCAATTTTATTACAATTTTCTTTTAAAACAGAATATAATTGAATGTTTGCCTCGAGAAACATGACGCGAAAACCATCCATTGACAACAAAAGTTTATTTATAGTCACTCATGCCTTCATAAGCCTTATTACTCGCTTTAAATAGTTTTATAGTCTCATTGTTGATTTTGAGTTGAATATTCTTACATTTTTGGTTATCAACGATTGTAATTGAATGTTTGCCTCGGGAAACGTGAAGCGAAGGCCATCTATTGACAAGAAAAGTTCATTTATAGTCACTCATTCCTTTGAAAGCGTTATTATTGGTTTTAAATAGATTTATAATCTCATTATTGATTTTAAGTTTAATTTTCTTACAATTTTTATTAAAACAGAATATAATTGAATGTTTGCCGCGAGAAACGTGACGCGAAAGCCATCCATTGACAAGGAAAGTTTAGTTATAGTCACTCATGCCTTCGGAAGCCTTATTAATCGCTTTAAATGCTTTTATAGTCTCATTATTGATTTTAAGTTGAACATTGTTACATTTTTGGTTAACAAAGATTGTAATTGAATGTTTGCCTTGAGAAACGTGAAGCGAAAGCCATCTATTGACAAGAAAAGTTCATTTATAGTCACTCATTCCTTTGAAAGCGTTATTATTGGTTTTAAATGGATTTATAATCTCATTATTGATTTTAAGTTCAATTTTCTTATAATTTTGTTTAAAACAGAATATAATTGAATGTTTACCTCGAGAAACGTGACGCGAAAGCCATCCATTGGAAACAAAAGTTTATTTATAGTCACTCATGCCTTCGAAAGCCTTATTACCCGCTTTAAATAGTTTTATAGCCTCATTATTGATTTTAAGTTGAATATTCTTACATTTTTGGTTAAAACAGAATATAATTGAATGTTTGCCTCGAGAAACTTGACGCGAATGCCATCCATTGACAACAAAAGTTTATTTATAGTCACGCATGCCTTCGGAAGCCTTATTACTCGATTTAAATAGTTTTTCAGTCTCATTGTTGATTTTAAGTTGAATATTCTTATATTTTTGGTAATCAAAGAATGTAATTGAAAGTTTGCTTCAGGAAACGTGAAGCGAAAGCCATCTATTGACAAGAAAAGTTCATTTATAGTCACTCATTCCTTTGAAAGCGTTATTATTGGTTTTAAATGGATTTATAATCTCATTATTGATTTGAAGTTCAATTTTCTTACAATTTTGTTTAAAACAGAATATAATTGAATGTTTACCTCGAGAAACGTGAAGCGAAAGCCATCTATTGGTAAGAAAAGTTCATTTATAGTCACTCATTCCTTTGAAAGCGTTATTATTAGTTTTAAATGGATTCATAATCTCATTATTGATTTTAAGTTAAATTTTCTTACAATTTTGTTTAAAACAGAATATAATTGAATGTTTGCGTGGATAAACGTGATGCGAAAGCCATCCATTGACAACAAAAGTTTATTTATAGTCACTCATGCCATCGGAAGCCTTATTACTGGCTTTAAATAGTTTTATAGTCTCATTGTTTATTTTAAGCTGAATATTCTTACATTTTTGGTTAACAAAGATTGTAATTGAATGTTTGCCTTGGGAAACGTGAAGCGAAAGCCATCTATTGTCAAGAAAAGTTCATTTATAGTCACTTATTCCTTTGAAAGCGTTATTGTTTGTTTTAAATGGATTTATAATCTCATTATGGATTTTAAGTTCAATTTTCCTATAATTTTGGTTAAAACAGAATATAATTGAATGTTTGCCTCGAGAAACGTGATGCGAAAGCCATCCATTGACAAGGAAAGTTTAGTTATAGTCACTCATGCCTTCGGAAGCCTTATTAATCGCTTTAAATGCTTTTATAGTCTCATTGTTGATTTTAAGTTGAATATTCTTACATTTTTGGTTAACAAAGATTGTAATTGAATGTTTGCGTTGAGAAACGTGAAGCGAAAGCCATCTATTGACAAGAAAAGTTCATTTATAGTCACTCATTCCTTTGAAAGCGTTATTATTGGTTTTAAATAGATTTATAATCTCATTATTGATTTTAAGTTCAATTTTCTTAGAATTTTGGTTAAAACAGAATATAATTGAATGTTTGCCTCGAGAAACGTGACACGAAGGCCATCCATTCACAAGGAGAGTTTAGTTATAGTCACTCATGCCTTCGGAAGCCTTATTAATCGCTTTAAATGCTTTTATAGTCTCATTGTTGATTTTAAGTTGAATATTCTTACATTTTTGGTTAACAAAGATTGTAATTGAATGTTTGCCTTGAGAAACGTGAAGCGAAAGCCATCTATTGACAAGAAAAGTTCATTTATAGTCACTCATTCCTTTGAAAGCGTTATTATTGGTTTTAAATAGATTTATAATCTCATTATTGATTTTAAGTTCAATTTTCATAGAATTTTGGTTAAAACAGAATATAATTGAATATTTGCCTCGAGAAACGTGACGAGGAAGGCCATCCATTGACAATGAGAGTTTAGTTATAGTCACTCATGCCTTCGGAAGCCTTATTACCCGCTTTAAATGCTTTTATAGCCTCATTATTGATTTTAAGTTGAATATTCTTACATTTTTGGTTAAAACAGAATATAATTGAATGTTAGCCTCTGAAAACGTGAAGCGAAAGCCATCTATTGAAAAGAAAAGTTCATTTATAGTCACTCATTCCTTTGAAAGCCTTATTATTGGTTTTAAAAGGATTTATAATCTCATTATGGATTTTTAGTTCAATTTTCTTATAATTTTGGTTAAAACAGAATATAATTGAATGTTTACCTCGAGAAACGTGACGCAAAAGCTATCCATAGACAAGAAAAGTTTATTTATAGTCACTCATTCCTTCGGAAGCCTTATTACTTGCTTTAAATGCTTTTATAGTCTCATTATTGATTTTAAGTTGAATATTCATTCATTTTTGGTCAACAAAGATTGTAATTGATGTTTGCCTCGGGAAACGTGAAGTGAAAGCCATCTATTGACAAGAAAAGTTCATTTATAGTCACTTATTCCTTTGAAAGCGTTATTATAGGTTTTAAATGGATTTATAATCTCATTATTGATTTTAAGTTCAATTTTCTTATAAATTTGTTTAAAACAGAATATAATTGAATGTTTACCTCGAGAAACGTGTCACGAAAGCCATCGATTGACAACGAAAGTTTATTTATAGTCACTCATGCCTTCGGAAGCCTTATTACCCTCTTTAAATAGTTTTATAGTCTCATTATGGATTTTAAGTTGAATATTCTTAGATTTTTGGTTAAAACATATTATAATTGAATGTTAGCCTTGGGAAACGTGAAACGAAAGCCATCTATTGACAAGAAAAGTTCATTTATAGTCACTCATTCCTTTGATAGAGTTATTATTGGTTTTAAATGGATTTATAATCTCACTATTGATTTTAAGTTCACTTTTCTTACAATTTTGTTTAAAACAGAATATAATTGAATGTTTGCATCGAGAAACGTGACGTTAAAGCCATCCATTAACAACAAAAGTTTATTTATAGTCACTCATGCCTTCGTAAGCCTTATTACTGGCTTTAAATAGTTTTATAGTCTCATTGTTTATTTTAAGCTGAATATTCTTACATTTTTGGTTAACAAAGATTGTAATTGAATGTTTGCCTCAGGAAACGTGAAGCGAAAGCCATCTATTGACAAGAAAAGTTCATTTATAGTCACTCATTCCTTTGAAAGCGTTATTATTTGTTTTAAATGGATTTATAATCTCATTATGGATTTTAAGTTCAATTTTCCTATAATTTTGGTCAAAACAGAATATAATTGAATGTTTGCCTCGAGAAACGTGATGCGAAAGCCATCCATTGACAAGGAAAGTTTAGTTATAGTCACTCATGCCTTCGGAAGCCTTATTAATCTCTTTAAATGCTTTTTTCGTCTCATTGTTGATTTTAAGTTGAATATTCTTACATTTTTGGTTAACAAAGATTGTAATTGAATGTTTGCCTTGAGAAACGTGAAGCGAAAGCCATCTATTGACAAGAAAAGTTCATTTATAGTCACTCATTCCTTTGAAAGTGTTATTATTGGTTTTAAATGGATTTATAAACTCATTATTGATTTCAGGTTCAATTTTCTTAGAATTTTGGTTAAAACAGAATATAATTGAATGTTTGCCTCGAGAAACGTGACGCGAAGGCCATCCATTGACAAGGAAAGTCTAGTTATAGTCACTCATGCCTTCGGAAGCCTTATTACTCGCTTTAAATGCTTTTATAGTCTCATTGTTGATTTTAAGTTGAATATTCTTGCATTTTTGGTTACCAAAGATTGTAATTGAATGTTTGCCTCAAGAAACGTGAAGCGAAAGCCATCTATTGACAAGAAAAGTTCATTTATAGTCACTCATTTCTTTGAAAGCCTTATTATTGGTTTTAAATATATTTATAATCTCATTATGGATTTTAAGTTCAATTTTCTTATAATTTTGGTTAAAACAGAATATAATTGAATGTTTACCTCGAGAAACGTAACGCGAAAGCTATCAATAGACAAGAAAAGTTTATTTATAGTCACTCATTCCTTCGAAAGCCTTATTACTCGCTTTAAATGCTTTTATAGTCTCATTATTGATTTTAAGTTGAATATTCATTCATTTTTGGTCAACAAAGATTGTAATTGATGTTTGCCTCGGGAAACGTGAAGTGAAAGCCATCTATTGACAAGAAAAGTTCATTTATAGTCACTCATTCCTTTGAAAGCGTTATTATAGGTTTTAAATGGATTTATAATCTCATTATTGATTTTAAGTTCAATTTTCTAATAATTTTGTTTAAAACAGAATATAATTGAATATTTACCTCGAGAAACGTGACGCGAAAGCCATCCATTGACAACGAAAGTTTATTTATAGTCACTTATGCCTTCGGAAGCCTTATTACCTGCTTTAAATAGTTTTATAGTCTCATTGTTGATTTTAAGTTGAATATTCTTACATTTTTGATTAAAACAGATTATAATTGAATGTTAGCCTCGGGAAACGTGAAGCAAAACCAATCTATTGACAAGAAAAGTGCATTTGTAGTCACTCATTCCTTTGAAAGCGTTATTATTGGTTTTAAATGGATTTATAATCTCATTATTGATTTTAAGTTCAATTTTCTTACAATTTTGTTTAAAACAGAATATAATTGAATGTTTACCTCGAGAAACGTGACGCGAAAGCCACCCATTGGAAACAAAAGTTTATTTATAGTCACTCATGCCTTCGGAAGCCTTATTACCCGCTTTAAATGGTTTTATAGCCTCATTATTGATTTTAAGTTGAATATTCTTAAGTTTTTGGTTAAAACAGAATATAATTGAATGTTAGCCTCCGGAAACGTGAAGCGAAAGCCATCTATTGACAAGAAAAGTTAATTTATAGTCACTCATTCCTTTGAAAGCATTATTATAGGTTTTAAATGGCATTATAATCTCATTATTGATTTTAAGTTCAATTTTCTTATAATTTTGTTTAAAACAGAATCTAATTGAATGTTTACCTCGAGAAACGTGACGCGAAAGCCATCCATTGACAACGAAAGTTTATTTATAGTCACTCATTCCTTCAGAAGCCTTATTACCCGCTTTAAATAGTTTTATAGTCTCATTATTGATTTTAATTTGAATATTCTTACATTTTTGGTTAAAACAGAATATAATTGAATGTTAGCCTCCGGAAACGTGAAGCGAAGGCCATCTATTGACAAGAAAAGTTCATTTATAGTCACTCATTCCTTTGAAAGCGTTATTATAGGTTTTAAATGGAATTATAATCTCATTATTGATTTTAAGTTCAATTTTCTTATAATTTTGTTTAAAACAGAATCTAATTGAATGTTTACCTAGAGAAACGTGACGCGAAAGCCATCCATTGACAACGAAAGTTTATTTATAGTCACTCATGCCTTCGGAAGCCTTATTACCCGCTTCAAATAGTTTTATAGTCTCAATATTGATTTTAAGTTGAATATTCTTACATTTTTGGTTAAATTATATTATAATTGAATGTTGCCTCGGGAAACGTGAAGCGAAAGCCATCTATTGACAAGAAAAGTTCATTTATAGTCACTCATTCATTTGAAAGCGTTATTATTGGTTTTAAATGGATTTATAATCTCATTATTGATTGTAAGTTCAATTTTCTTATAATTTTGTTTAAAACAGAATATAATTGAATGTTTACCTCGAGAAACGTGACGCGAAAGCCATCCATTGGAAACAAAAGTTTATTTATAGTCACTCATGGCTTCGGAAGCCTTATTACCCGCTTTAAATAGTTTTATAGCCTCATTATTGATTTAAGTTGAATATTCTTATATTTTAGGTTAAAACAGAATATAATTGAATGTTAGCCTCCGGAAACGTGAAGCGAAAGCTATCTATTGACAAGAAAAGTTCATTTATAGTCACCCATTCCTTTGAAAGCGTTATTATTGGTTTTAAATGGATTTATAATCTCATTATTGATTTTAAGATCAATTTTCCTACAATTTTGTTTAAAACAGAATATAATTGAATGTTTGCCTCGAGAAACTTGACGCGAATGCCATCCATTGACAACAAAAGTTTATTTATAGTCACTCATGCCTTCGGAAGCCTTATCACTCGATTTAAACAGTTTTATAGTCTCATTGTTGATTTTAAGTTGAATATTCTTACATTTTTTGTTATCAAAGAATGTAATTGAAAGTTTGCTTCGGGAAACGTGAAGCGAAAGCCATCTATTGACAAGAAAAGTTCATTTATAGTCACTCATTCATTTGAAAGCGTTATTATTGGTTTTAAATGGATTTATAATCTCATTATTGATTTTAAGTTCAATTTTCTTACAATTTTGTTTAAAACAGAATATAATTGAATGTTTGCCTCAAGAAACGTGCCGCGCAAGCCATCCATTGATAACAAAAGTTTATTTATAGTCACTCATGCCTTCGGAAGCCTTATTACTCGCTTTAAATAGTTTTATAGTCTCATTGTTGATTTTAAGTTAAATATTCTTACATTTTGGTTAAATTAGATTATAATTGAATGTTAGCCTCGGGAAACGTGAAGCGAAAGCCATCTATTGACAAGAAAAGTTCATTTATAGTCACTCATTCCTTTGAAAGCGTTATTATTGGTTTTAAATGGATTTATAATCTCATTATTGATTTTAAGTTCAATTTTCTTACAATTTTGTTTAAAACAGAATATAATTGAATGTTTGCCTTGAGAAACCTGACGCGAAAGCCATCCATTGACAACAAAAGTTTATTTATAGTCACTCATGCCTTCGGAAGCCTTATTACTGGCTTTAAATAGTTTTATAGTCTCATTGTTTATTTTAAGCTGAATATTCTTACATTTTTGGTTAACAAAGATTGTAATTGAATGTTTGCCTCCGGAAACGTGAAGCGAAAGCCATCTATTGACAAGAAAAATTCATTTATAGTCACTCATTCCTTTGAAAGCGTTATTATAGGTTTTAAATGGAATTATAATCTCATTATTGATTTTAAGTTCAATTTTCTTATAATTTTGTTTAAAACAGAATCAAATTGAATGTTTACCTCGAGAAACGTGACGCGAAAGCCATCCATTGACAACGAAAGTTTATTCATAGTCACTCATGCCTTCGGAAGCCTTATTACCCGCTTTAAATAGTTTTATAGTCTCAATATTGATTTTCAGTTGAATATTCTTACATTTTTGGTTAAATTATATTATAATTGAATGTTAGCCTCGGGAAACGTGAAGCGAAAGCCATCTATTGACAAGAAAAGTTCATTTATAGTCACTCATTCCTTTGAAAGCGTTATTATTGGTTTTAAATGGATTTATAATCTCATTATTGATTTTAAGTTCAATTATCTTACAATTTTGTTTAAAACAGAATATAATTGAATGTTTTCCTCGAGAAACGTGATGCGAAGGCCATCCATTGACAAGGAAAGTTTAGTTATAGTCACTCATGCCTTCGAAAGCCTTATTAATCGCTTTAAATACTTTTATAGTCTCATTGTTGATTTTAAGTTGAATATTCTTACATTTTTGGTTAACAAAGATTGTAATTGAATGTTTGCCTCGAGAAACGTGAAGCGAAAGCCATCTATTGACAAGAAAAGTTCATTTATAGTCACTCATTCCTTTTAAAGCCTTGTTATTGGTTTTAAATGGATTTATAATCTCATTATTGATTTTAAGTTCAATATTCTTATAATTTTGTTTAAAATAGAATATAATTGAATGTTTACCTCGAGAAACGTGACGCGAAAGCCATCAATTGGAAACAAAAGTTTATTTATAGTCACTCATGCCTTCGGAAGCGTTATTACCCGCTTTAAATAGTTTTATAGCCTCATTATTGATTTTAAGTTGAATATTCTTACATTTTTTGTTAACAAAGATTGTAATTGAAAGTTTGCCTCAGGAAACATGAAGCGAAAGCCATCTATTGACAAGAAAAGTTCATTTATAGTCAATCATTCCTTTGAAAGCGTTATTATTGGTTTTAAATGGATTTATAATCTCATTATTGATTTTAAGTTCAATTTTCTTACAATTTTGTATAAAACAGAATATAATTGAATGTTTGCCTTGAGAAACATGACGCGAAAGCCATCCATTGACAACAAAAGTTTATTTAGAGTCACTCATGCCTTCGGAAACCTTATTACTCGCTTTAAATAGTTTTATAGTCTCATTGTTGATTTTAAGTTGAATATTCTTATATTTTTGGTTATCAAAGATTGTAATTGAATGTTTGCCTCGTGAAACGTGAAGCGAAAGCCATCTATTGACAAGAAAAGTTCATTTATAGTCACTCATTCCTTAAAAAACCTTGTTATTGGTTTTAAATGGATTTATAATCTCATTATTGATTTTAAGTTCAATTTTCTTATAATTTTGGTTAAAACAGAATATAATTGAATGTTTACCTCGAGAAACGTGAAGCGAAAGCCATCTAGAAAAGTTCATTTATAGTCACTCATTCCTTTGAAAGCGTTATTATTAGTTTTAAATGGATTTATAATCTCATTATTGATTTTAAGTTCAATTTTCTTACAATTTTGTTTAAAACAGAATATAATTGAATGTTTGCCTCGATAAACGTGATGCGAAAGCCATCCATTGACAACAAAAGTTTATTTATAATCACTAATGCCATCGGAAGCCTTATTACTGGCTTTAAATAGTTTTATAGTCTCATTGTTTATTTTAAGCTGAATATTCTTACATTTTTGGTTAACAAAGATTGTAATTGAATGTTAGCCTCGGGAAACGTGAAGCGAAAGCCATCTATTGTCAAGAAAAGTTCATTTATAGTCACTTATTCCTTTTAAAGCGTTATTGTTTGTTTTAAATGGATTTATAATCTCATTATGGATTTTAAGTTCAATTTTTCTATAATTTTGGTTAAAACAGAATATAATTGAATGTTTGCCTCGAGAAACGTGATGCGAAAGCCATCCATTGATAAGGAAAGTTTACTTATAGTCACTCATGCCTTCGGAAGCCTTATTAATAGCTTTAAATGCTTTTATAGTCTCATTGTTGATTTTAAGTTGAATATTCTTACATTTTTGGTTAACAAAGATTGTAATTGAATGTTTGCCTTGAGAAACGTGAAGCGAAAGCCATCTATTGACAAGAAAAGTTCATTTATAGTCACTCATTCCTTTGAAAGCGTTATTATTGGTTTTAAATGGATTTATAAACTCATTATTGATTTCAGGTTCAATTTTCTTAGAATTTTGGTTAAAACAGAATATAATTGAATGTTTGCCTCGAGAAACGTGACGCGAAGGCCATCCATTGACAAGGAAAGTCTAGTTATAGTCACTCATGCCTTCGGAAGCCTTTTTACTCGCTTTAAATGCTTTTATAGTCTCATTGTTGATTTTAAGTTGAATATTCTTGCATTTTTGGTTACCAAAGATTGTAATTGAATGTTTGCCTCAAGAAACGTTAAGCGAAAGCCATCTATTGACAAGAAAAAATCATT
This sequence comes from Theobroma cacao, assembly GCF_053813885.1. Lineage (NCBI taxonomy): Eukaryota > Viridiplantae > Streptophyta > Magnoliopsida > Malvales > Malvaceae > Theobroma > Theobroma cacao. The sequence goes on from NC_142647.1 coordinate 28,601,510, forward strand.
TATAGTCACTCATTTCTTTGAAAGCCTTATTATTGGTTTTAAATATATTTATAATCTCATTATGGATTTTAAGTTCAATTTTCTTATAATTTTGGTTAAAACAGAATATAATTGAATGTTTACCTCGAGAAACGTGACGCGAAAGCTATCCATAGACAAGAAAAGTTTATTTATAGTCACTCATTCCTTCGAAAGCCTTATTACTCGCTTTAAATGCTTTTATAGTCTCATTATTGATTTTAAGTTGAATATTCATTCATTTTTGGTCAACAAAGATTGTAATTGATGTTTGCCTCGGGAAACGTGAAGTGAAAGCCATCTATTGACAAGAAAAGTTCATTTATAGTCACTCATTCCTTTGAAAGCGTTATTATAGGTTTTAAATGGATTTATAATCTCATTATTGATTTTAAGTTCAATTTTCTTATAATTTTGTTTAAAACAGAATATAATTGAATATTTACCTCGAGAAACGTGACGCGAAAGCCATCCATTGACAACGAAAGTTTATTTATAGTCACTTATGCCTTCGGAAGCCTTATTACCTGCTTTAAATAGTTTTATAGTCTCATTGTTGATTTTAAGTTGAATATTCTTACATTTTTGGTTAAAACAGATTATAATTGAATGTTAGCCTCGGGAAACGTGAAGCAAAAGCAATCTATTGACAAGAAAAGTGCATTTGTAGTCACTCATTCCTTTGAAAGCGTTATTATTGATTTTAAATGGATTTATAATCTCATTATTGATTTTAAGTTCAATTTTCTTACAATTTTGTTTAAAACAGAATATAATTGAATGTTTACCTCGAGAAACGTGACGCGAAAGCCATCCATTGGAAACAAAAGTTTATTTATAGTCACTCATGCCTTCGGAAGCCTTATTACCCGCTTTAAATGGTTTTATAGCCTCATTATTGATTTTAAGTTGAATATTCTTAAGTTTTTGGTTAAAACAGAATATAATTGAATGTTAGCCTCCGAAAACGTGAAGCGAAGGCCATCTATTGACAACAAAAGTTCATTTATAGTCACTCATTCCTTTGAAAGCGTTATTATAGGTTTTAAATGGCATTATAATCTCATTATTGATTTTAAGTTCAATTTTCTTATAATTTTGTTTAAAACAGAATCTAATTGAATGTTTACCTCGAGAAACGTGACGCGAAAGCCATCCATTGACAACGAAAGTTTATTTATAGTCACTCATTCCTTCGGAAGCCTTATTACCCGCTTTAAATAGTTTTATAGTCTCAATATTGATTTTAATTTGAATATTCTTACATTTTTGGTTAAATTATATTATAATTGAATGTTAGCCTCGGGAAACGTGAAGCGAAAGCCATCTATTGACAAGAAAAGTTCATTTATAGTCACTCATTCCTTTGAAAGCGTTATTATTGGTTTTAAATGGATTTATAATCTCATTATTGATTTTAGGTTCAATTTTCTTAGAATTTTGGTTAAAACAGAATATAATTGAATGTTTGCCTCGAGAAACGTGACGCGAAGGCCATCCATTGACAAGAAAAGTTTAGTTATAGTCACTCATGCCGTCGGAAGCCTTATTAATCGCTTTAAATGCTTTTATAGTCTCATTGTTGATTTTAAGTTCAATATTCTTCCATTTTTGGTTAACAAAGATTGTAATTGAATGTTTGCCTCGAGAAACGTGAAGCGAAAGCCATCTATTGACAAGAAAAGTTCATTTATAGTCACTCATTCCTTTGGAAGCCTTATTATTGGTTTTACATGGATTTATAATCTCATTATTGATTTTAAGTTCAATTTTCTTATAATTTTGTTTAAAACAGAATATAATTGAATGTTTGCCTAAAGAAACGTGACGCGCAAGCCATCCATTGACAACAAAAGTTTATTTATAGTCACTCATGCCTTCGGAAGCCTTATTACTGGCTTTAAATAGTTTTATAGTCTCATTGTTGATTTTAAGTTAAATATTCTTACATTTTTGGTTAAAACAGATTATAATTGAATGTTAGCCTCGGGAAACGTGAAGCGAAAGCCATCTATTGACAAGAAAAGTTCATTTATAGTCACTCATTCTTTTGAAAGCGTTATTATAGGTTTTAAATGGAATTATAATCTCATTATTGATTTTAAGTTCAATTTTCTTATAATTTTGTTTAAAACAGAATCTAATTGAATGTTTACCTCGAGAAACGTGACGCAAAAGCCATCCGTTGACAACGAAAGTTTATTTACAGTCACTCATGCCTTCGGAAGCCTTATTACCCGCTTTAAATAGTTTTATAGTCTCATTATTGATTTTAAGTTGAATATTCTTACATTTTTGGTTAAAACATATTATAATTGAATATTAACCTCGGGAAACGTGAAGCGAAAGCCATCTATTGACAAGAAAAGTTCATTTATAGTCACTCATTCCTTTCAAAGCGTTATTATTGGTTTTAAATGGATTTATAATCTCATTATTTATTTTAAGTTCAATTTTCCTATAATTTTGGTTAAAACAGAATATAATTGAATGTTTGCCTCGAGAAACGTGATACGAAAGCCATCCATTCACAAGGAAAGTTTAGTTATAGTCACTCATGCCTTCGGAAGCCTTATTAGTCTCTTTAAATGCTTTTATAGTCTCATTGTTGATTTTAAGTTGAATATTCTTACATTTTTTGTTAACAAAGATTGTAATTGAATGTTTGCCTTGAGAAACGTGAAGCGAAAGCTATCTATTGACAAGAAAAGTTCATTTATAGTCACTCATTCCTTTGAAAGCGTTATTATTGGTTTTAAATGGATTTGTAATCTCATTATTGATTTTAGGTTTAATTTTCTTAAAATTTTGGTTAAAACAGAATCTAATTGAATGTTTGCCTCGAGAAACGTGACGCGAAGGCCATCCATTGACAAGGGAAGTTTAGTTATAGTCACTCATACCGTCGGAAGCCTTATTAATCGCTTTAAATGCTTTTATAGTCTCATTGTTGATTTTAAGTTGAATATTCTTACATTTTTGGTTAACAAAGATTGTAATTGAATGTTTGCCTCGAGAAACGTGAAGCGAAAGCCATCTATTGACAAGAAAAGTTCATTTATAGTCACTCATTCCTTTGAAAGCGTTATTACTGGTTTTAAATGGATTTATAATCTCATTATTGATTTTAAGTTCAATTTTCTTATAATTTTGTTTAAAACAGAATATAATTGAATGTTTACCTCGGGAAACGTGACGTGAAAGCCATCTATTGGAAACAAAAGTTTATTTATAGTCACTCATGCCTTCGGAAGCCTTATTACCCGCTTTAAATGGTTTTATAGCCTCATTATTGATTTTAAGTTGAATATTCTTACATTTTTGGTTAAAACAGAATATAATTGAATGTTAGCCTCCGAAAACGTGAAGCGAAAGCCATCTATTGACAAGAAAAGTTCATTTATAGTCACTCATTCCTTTGAAAGCCTTATTATTGGTTTTAAATGGATTTATAATCTCATTATTGATTTAAGTTCAATTTTCTAAGAATTTTGTTTAAAACAGAATATAATTGAATGTTTACCTCGAGAAACGTGACGCGAAAGCCATCCATTGGAAACAAAAGTTTATTTATAGTCACTCATGCCTTCGGAAGCCTTATTACCCGCTTTAAATGGTTTTATAGCCTCATTATTGATTTTAAGTTGAATATTCTTACATTTTTGGTTAAAACAGAATATAATTGAATGTTAGCCTCCGAAAACGTGAAGCGAAAGCCATCTATTGACAAGAAAAGTTCATTTATAGTCACTCATTCCTTTGAAAGCCTTATTATTGGTTTTAAATGGATTTATAATCTCATTATTGATTTAAGTTCAATTTTCTAAGAATTTTGTTTAAAACAGAATATAATTGAATGTTTACCTCGAGAAACGTGACGCGAAAGCCATCCATTGGAAACAAAAGTTTATTTATAGTCACTCATGCCTTCGGAAGCCTTATTACCCGCTTTAAATGGTTTTATAGCCTCATTATTGATTTTAAGTTGAATATTCTTACATTTTTTGTTAAAACAGAATATAATTGAATGTTAGCCTCCGAAAACGTGAAGCGAAAGCCATCTATTGACAAGAAAAGTTCATTTATAGTCACTCATTCCTTTGAAAGCGTTACTATAGGTTTTAAATGGAATTATAATCTCATTATTGATTTTAAGTTCAATTTTCTTATAATTTTGTTTAAAACAGAATCTAATTGAATGTTTACCTATAGAAACGTGACGCGAAAGCCATCCATTGACAACGAAAGTTTATTTATAGTCACTCATGCCTTCGGAAGCCTTATTACCCGCTTTAAATAGTTTTATAGTCTCAGTATTGATTTTAAGTTGAATATTCTTACATTTTTGGTTAAATTATATTATAATTGAATGTTAGCCTCGGGAAACGTGAAGCGAAAGCCATCTATTGACAAGAAAAGTTCATTTATAGTCACTCATTCCTTTGAAAGTGTTATTATTGGTTTTAAATGGATTTATAAACTCATTATTGATTGTAAGTTCAATTTTCTTATAATTTTGTTTAAAACAGAATATAATTGAATGTTTACCTCGAGAAACGTGACGCGAAAGCCATCCATTGGAAACAAAAGTTTATTTATAGTCACTCATGGCTTCGGAAGCCTTATTACCCGCTTTAAATAGTTTTATAGCCTCATTATTGATTTTAAGTTGAATATTCTTATATTTTTGGTTAAAACAGAATATAATTGAATGTTAGCCTCCGGAAACGTGAAGCGAAAGCTATCTATTGACAAGAAAAGTTCATTTATAGTCACTCATTCCTTTGAAAGTGTTATTATTGGTTTTAAATGGATTTATAATCTCATTATTGATTTTAAGATCAATTTTCTTACAATTTTGTTTAAAACAGAATATAATTGAATGTTTGCCTCGAGAAACTTGACGCGAATGCCATCCATTGAGAACAAAAGTTTATTTATAGTCACTCATGCCTTCGGAAGCCTTATCACTCGATCTAAATAGTTTTATAGTCTCATTGTTGATTTTAAGTTGAATATTCTTACATTTTTCGTTATCAAAGAATGTAATTGAAAGTTTGCTTCGGGAAACGTGAAGCGAAAGCCATCTAATGACAAGAAAAGTTCATTTATAGTCACTCATTCATTTGAAAGAGTTATTATTGGTTTTAAATGGATTTATAATCTCATTATTGATTTTAAGTTCAATTTTCTTACAATTTTGTTTAAAACAGAATATAATTGAATGTTTGCCTCAAAAAACGTGACGCGCAAGCCATCCATTGATAACAAAAGTTTATTTATAGTCACTCATGCCTTCGGAAGCCTTATTACTCGCTTTAAATAGTTTTATAGTCTCATTGTTGATTTTAAGTTGAATATTCTTACATTTTTTGTTATCAAAGAATGTAATTGAAAGTTTGCTTCAGGAAACGTGAAGCGAAAGCCATCTATTGACAAGAAAAGTTCATTTATAGTCACTCATTCATTTGAAAACGTTATTATTGGTTTTAAATGGATTTATAATCTCATTATTGATTTTAAGTTCAATTTTCTTACAATTTTGTTTAAAACAGAATATAATTGAATGTTTGCCTCAAGAAACGTGACGCGCAAGCCATCCATTGATAACAAAAGTTTATTTATAGTCACTCATGCCTTCGAAAGCCTTATTACTGGCTTTAAATAGTTTTATAGTCTCATTGTTTATTTTAAGCTGAATATTCTTACATTTTTGGTTAACAAAGATTGTAATTGAATGTTTGCCTCCGGAAACGTGAAGCGAAAGCCATCTATTGACAAGAAAAGTTCATTTATAGTCACTCATTCATTTGAAAGCGTTATTATTGGTTTTAAGTGGATTTATATTCTTATTATTGATTTTAAGTTTAATTTTCTTATAATTTTATTTAAAACAGAATATAATTGAATGTTTACCTCGAGAAACGTGACGCGAAAGCCATCCATTGGAAACAAAAGTTTATTTATAGTCACTCATGGTTTCGGAAGCCTTATTACCCGCTTTAAATAGTTTTATAGCCTCATTATCGATTTTAAGTTGAATATTCTTATATTTTTGATTAAAACAGAATATAATTGAATGTTAGCCTCCGGAAACGTGAAGCGAAAGCTATCTATTGACAAGAAAAGTTCATTTATAGTCACTCATTCCTTTGAAAGCGTTATTATTGGTTTTAAATGGATTTATAATCTCATTATTGATTTTAAGATCAATTTTCTTACAATTTTGTTTAAAACAGAATATAATTGAATGTTTGCCTCGAGAAACTTGACGCGAATGCCATCCATTGATAACAAAAGTTTATTTATAGTCACTCATGCCTTCGGAAGCCTTATCACTCGATTTAAATAGTTTTATAGTCTCATTGTTGATTTTAAGTTGAATATTCTTACATTTTTTGTTATCAAAGATTGTAATTGAATGTTTGCCTCGGGAAACGTGAAGCGAAAGCCATCTATTGACAAGAAAAGTTCATTTATAGTCACTCATTCCTTTGAAAGCGTTATTATTGGTTTTAAATGGATTTATAATCTCATTATTGGTTTTAAGTTCAATTTTCTTACAATTTTGTTTAAAACAGAATATAATTGAATGTTTGCCTCAAGAAACGTGACGCGCAAGCCATCCATTGATAACAAAAGTTTATTTATAGTCACTCATGCCTTCGGAAGCCTTATTACTCGCTTTAAATAGTTTTATAGTCTCATTGTTGATTTTAAGTTAAATATTCTTACATTTTTGGTTAAATTAGATTATAATTGAATGTTAGCCTCGGGAAACGTGAAGCGAAAGCCATCTATTGACAAGAAAAGTTCATTTATAGTCACTCATTCCTTTGAAAGCGTTATTATTGGTTTTAAATAGATTTATAATCTCATTATTGATTTTAAGTTCAATTTTCTTACAATTTTGTTTAAAACAGAATATAATTGAATGTTTGCCTTGAGAAACCTGACGCGAAAGCCATCCATTGACAACAAAAGTTTATTTATAGTCACTCATGCCTTCGGAAGCCTTATTACTGGCTTTAAATAGTTTTATAGTCTCATTGTTTATTTTAAGCTGAATATTCTTACATTTTTGGTTAACAAAGATTGTAATTGAATGTTTGCCTCCGGAAACGTGAAGCGAAAGCCATCTATTGACAAGAAAAATTCATTTATAGTCACTCATTCCTTTGAAAAGCGTTATTATAGGTTTTAAATGGAATTATAATCTCATTATTGATTTTAAGTTCAATTTTCTTATAATTTTGTTTAAAACAGAATCTAATTGAATGTTTACCTCGAGAAACGTGACGCGAAAGCCATCCATTGACAACGAAAGTTTATTCATAGTCACTCATGCCTTCGGAAGCCTTATTACCCGCTTTAAATAGTTTTATAGTCTCAATATTGATTTTCAGTTGAATATTCTTACATTTTTGGTTAAATTATATTATAATTGAATGTTAGCCTCGGGAAACGTGAAGCGAAAGCCATCTATTGACAAGAAAAGTTCATTTATAGTCACTCATTCCTTTGAAAGCGTTATTATTGGTTTTAAATGGATTTATAATCTCATTATTGATTTTAAGTTCAATTATCTTACAATTTTGTTTAAAACAGAATATAATTGAATGTTTTCCTCGAGAAACGTGATGCGAAGGCCATCCATTGACAAGGAAAGTTTAGTTATAGTCACTCATGCCTTCGAAAGCCTTATTAATCGCTTTAAATACTTTTATAGTCTCATTGTTGATTTTAAGTTGAATATTCTTACATTTTTGGTTAAGAAAGATTGTAATTGAATGTTTGCCTCGAGAAACGTGAAGCGAAAGCCATCTATTGACAAGAAAAGTTCATTTATAGTCACTCATTCCTTTTAAAGCCTTGTTATTGGTTTTAAATGGATTTATAATCTCATTATTGATTTTAAGTTCAATATTCTTATAATTTTGTTCAAAATAGAATATAATTGAATGTTTACCTCGAGAAACGTGACGCGAAAGCCATCAATTGGAAACAAAAGTTTATTTATAGTCACTCATGCCTTCGGAAGCGTTATTACCCGCTTTAAATAGTTTATAGCCTCATTATTGATTTTAAGTTGAATATTCTTACATTTTTGGTTAACAAAGATTGTAATTGAAAGTTTGCCTCAGGAAACATGAAGCGAAAGCCATCTATTGGCAAGAAAAGTTCATTTATAGTCAATCATTCCTTTGAAAGCGTTATTATTGGTTTTAAATGGATTTATAATCTCATTATTGATTTTAAGTTCAATTTTCTTACAATTTTGTATAAAACAGAATATAATTGAATGTTTGCCTTGAGAAACGTGACGCGAAAGCCATCCATTGACAACAAAAGTTTATTTAGAGTCACTCATGCCTTCGGAAACCTTATTACTCGCTTTAAATAGTTTTATAGTCTCATTGTTGATTTTAAGTTGAATATTCTTATATTTTTGGTTATCAAAGATTGTAATTGAATGTTTGCCTCGGGAAACGTGAAGCGAAAGCCATCTATTGACAAGAAAAGTTCATTTATAGTCACTCATTCCTTTTAAAGCCTTGTTATTGGTTTTAAATGGATTTATAATCTCATTATTGATTTTAAGTTCAATATTCTTATAATTTTGTTTAAAATAGAATATAATTGAATGTTTACCTCGAGAAACGTGACGCGAAAGCCATCCATTGGAAACAAAAGTTTATTTATAGTCACTCATGCCTTCGGAAGCGTTATTACCCGCTTTAAATAGTTTTATAGCCTCATTATTGATTTTAAGTTGAATATTCTTAGATTTTTGGTTAACAAAGATTGTAATTGAAAGTTTGCCTCAGGAAACGTGAAGCGAAAGCCATCTACTGACAAGAAAAGTTCATTTATAGTCACTCATTCCTTTGAAAGCGTTATTATTGGTTTTAAATGGATTTATAATCTTATTATTGATTTTAAGTTCAATTTTCTTATAATTTTCTTTAAAACAGAATATAATTGAATGTTTACCTCGAGAAACGTGACGCGAAAGCCATCCATTGGAAACAAAAGTTTATTTATAGTCACTCATGGCTTCGGAAGCCTTATTACCCGCTTTAAATAATTTTATAGCCTCATTATTGATTTTAAGTTGAATATTCTTATATTTTTGGTTAAAACAGAATATAATTGAATGTTAGCCTCCGGAAACGCGAAGCGAAAGCTATCTATTGACAAGAAAAGTTCATTTATAGTCACTCATTCCTTTCAAAGCGTTATCATTGGTTTTAAATGGATTTATAACCTCATTATTGATTTTAAGATCAATTTTCTTACAATTTTGTTTAAAACAGAATATAATTGAATGTTTGCCTCGAGAAACTTGACGCGAATGCCATCCATTGACAACAAAAGTTTATTTACTGTCACTCATGCCTTCGGAAGCCTTATCACTCGATTTAAATAGTTTTATAGTCTCATTGTTGATTTTAAGTTGAATATTCTTACATTTTTTGTTATCAAAGAATGTAATTGAAAGTTTGCTTCGGGAAACTTGAAGCGAAAGCCATCTATTGACAAGAAAAGTTCATTTATAGTCACTCATTCATTTGAAAACGTTATTATTGGTTTTAAATGGATTTATAATCTCATTATTGATTTTAAGTTCAATTTTCTTACAATTTTGTTTAAAACAGAATATAATTGAATGTTTGCCTCAAGAAACGTGACGCGCAAGCCATCCATTGATAACAAAAGTTTATTTATAGTCACTCATGCCTTCGAAAGCCTTATTACTGGCTTTAAATAGTTTTATAGTCTCATTGTTTATTTTAAGCTGAATATTCTTACATTTTTGGTTAACAAAGATTGTAATTGAATGTTTGCCTCCGGAAACGTGAAGCGAAAGCCATCTATTGACAAGAAAAGTTCATTTATAGTCACTCATTCATTTGAAAGCGTTATTATTGGTTTTAAGTGGATTTATATTCTTATTATTGGTTTTAAGTTCAATTTTCTTATAATTTTGTTTAAAACAGAATATAATTGAATGTTTACCTCGAGAAACGTGACGCGAAAGCCATCCATTGGAAACAAAAGTTTATTTATAGTCACTCATGCCTTCGGAAGCCTTATTACCCGCTTTAAATAGTTTTATAGCCTCATTATCGATTTTAAGTTGAATATTCTTATATTTTTGATTAAAACAGAATATAATTGAATGTTAGCCTCCGGAAACGTGAAGCGAAAGCCATCTATTGACAAGAAAAGTTCATTTATAGTCACTCATTCCTTTGAAAGCGTTATTATTGGTTTTAAATGGATTTATAATCTCATTATTGATTTTAAGTTCAATTTTCTTATAATTTTTTTTAAAACAGAATATAATTGAATGTTTACCTCGAGAAACGTGACGCGAAAGCCATCCATTGACAACGAAAGTTTATTTATAGTCACTCATGCCTTCGGAAGCCTTATTACCCGCTTTAAATAGTTTTATAGTCTCATTATTGATTTTAAGTTGAATATTGTTACATTTTTGGTTAACAAAGATTGTAATTGAATGTTTGCCTCGAGAAACGTGAAGCGAAAGCCATCTATTGACAAGAAAAGTTCATTTATAGTCACTCATTCCTTTGAAAGCGTTATTATTGGTGTTAAATGGATTTATAATCTCATTATTGATTTTAAGATTAATTTTCTTACAATTTTATTTAAAAACATAATATAATTGAATGTTTGCCTCGAGAAACTTGACGCGAATACCATCCATTGACAACAAAGGTTTATTTATAGTCACTCATGCCTTCGGAAGCCTTATTACTCGATTTAAATAGTTTTATAGTCTCATTGTTGATTTTAAGTTGCATATTCTTACATTTTTGGTTATCAAAGAATGTAATTGAAAGTTTGCTTCAGGAAACGTGAAGCGAAATCCATCTATTGACAAGAAAAGTTCATTTATAGTCACTCATTCCTTTGAAAGCGTTATTATTGGTTTTAAATGGATTTATAATCTCATTATTGATTTTAAGTTCAATTTTCTTACAATTTTGTTTAAAACAGAATATAATTAAATGTTTTCCTCAAGAAACGTGACGCGCAAGCCATCCATTGTCAACAAAAGTTTATTTATAGTCACTCATGCCTTCGGAAGCCCTATTACTCGCTTTAAATAGTTTTATAGTCTCATTGTTGATTTTAAGTTGAATATTCTTACATTTTTGGTTAAAACATATTATAATTGAATGTTAGCCTCGGGAAACGTGAAGCGAAAGCCATCTATTGACAAGAAAAGTTCATTTATAGTCACTCATTCCTTTGAAAGCGTTATTATTGGTTTTAAATGGATTTATAATCTCATTATTGATTTTAAGTTCAATTTTCTTATAATTTTGTTTAAAACAGAATATAATTGAACGTTTACCTCGAGAAACGTGACGCGAAAGCCATCCATTGACAACGAAAGTTTATTTATAGTCACTCATGCCTTCGGAAGCCTTATTACCCGCTTTAAATAGTTTTATAGTCTTATTATTGATTTTAAGTTGAATATTGTTACATTTTTGGTTAACAAAGATTGTAATTGAATGTTTGCCTCGAGAAACGTGAAGCGAAATCCATCTATTGACAAAAAAAGTTCATTTATAGTCACTCATTCCTTTGAAAGCGTTATTATTGGTGTTAAATGGATTTATAATCTTATTATTGTTCTTAAGTTCAATTTTCTTATAATTTTGTTTAACACAGAATATAATTGAATGTTTACCTCGAGAAACGTGACGCGAAAGCCATCCATTGGAAACAAAAGTTTATTTATAGTCACTCATGCCTTCGGAAGCCTTATTACTGGATTTAAATAGTTTTATAGTCTCATTGTTTATTTTAAGCTGAATATTCTTACAATTTTAGTTAACAAAGATTGTAATTGAATGTTTGCCTCGAGAAACGTGACGCGAAGGCCATCCATTGACAAGGAAAGTATAGTTATAGTCACTTATGCCTTCGGAAGCCTTATTAATCGCTTTAAATGCTTTTATAGTCTCCTTGTTGATTTTAAGTTGAATATTCTTACATTTTTGGTTAACAAAGATTGTAATTGAATGTTTGCCTCTAGAAATGTGAAGCGAAAGCCATCTATTAACAAGAAAAGTTCATTTATAGTCTATCATTCCTTTGAAAGCGTTATTATTGGTTTTAAATGGATTTATAATCTCATTATTGATTTTAAGTTCAATTTTCTTATAATTTTGTTTAAAACAGAACATAATTGAATGTTTGCCTCGAGAAACGTGACGCGAAAGCCATCCATTGACAACAAAAGTTTATTTATAGTCACTCACGCCTTCGGAAGCCTTATTACTCGCTTTAAATAATTTTATAGTCTCATTGTTGATTTTAAGTTGAATATTCTTACATTTTTGGTTAACAAAGATTGTAATTGAAAGTTTGCTTCGGGAAACGTGAAGCGAAAGCCATCTATTGACAAGAGAAGTTCATTTATAGTCATTCATTCATTTGAAAGAGTTATTATTGGTTTTAAATGGATTTATAATCTCATTGTTGATTTTAAGTTCAATTTTCTTACAATTTTGTTTAAAACAGAATATAATTGAATGTTTGCCTTGAGAAAGGTGACGCGAAAGCCATCCATTGACAACAAAAGTTTATTTAGAGTCACTCATGCCTTCGGAAGCCTTATTACTCTCTTTAAATAGTTTTAAAGTCTCATTGTTGATTTTAAGTTGAATATTCTTACATTTTTGGTTATCAAAGATTGTAATTGAATGTTTGTGTGAGACCCTGTCAAGCTCGATTAAAAGACGGTATTGTATCGAGTGGTACAACTAAGTTAAATCGAGCCTTGAACTAGTTCAAATAGAAATTCTAAGAGGAATTTGAAAATTTTAAAACCAACAGAATGGTTTAGAATAGTGATTTGGAGTTCAAGGTCCAGTTTGGAGTCCATCAGAAAATTGACCAATTAGGGACAAAACGGTCATTTTACCATTTGATGATTAAATGGAGATTTTTAGCCAAGATTTGATCACATTTGACCAAGAATAATTATATGAAATATAATTATGATTATTGGAGTATAAAATGATGTTTAGTAGTGAAAAATTGTGATTCCCGGTATTTATAGAGTAGAAGGGCAAAATGGTAATTTTACCACTAGTGGACTAAACGAAAATTTTTTTAAACAATTTTTGCCCCATTTGGTTAATATTGATCAATAGTAGTGTTATTTTAGGTTGAAAAGTAGAAATAATGAGATTCCGGTACATTTCGGAGTATAAGGGCAAAATCGTAATTTTTTTGTCTCGGGGGCAAATCAGTAAAATTTTCGGCCCAGCACTTGTCAAGACCAAGGGATTTTAATTGTGGTAGGATTGGATAAATACCAGAATATTTGTGGTGGAAAATTAAGAAGAAAAAGTCAAAAAGTTAAAATTTTGGCCAATAAGCATGTGACACATGGCATGCTTGATTATTTTATTATTTTCTATAGAAATCAGCCCATTAAATCCCCAATTCCCTCACCATATTCGGCCTAGACATCCAGCAACCAGAAAAAAGGAAGAACAAAAGGAAAAACAAGAAAACCTAGGTGGAAATTCAAAGAAAAAGTGAAGAAATCAAGGAAACAAGTTAGGTAAGTTAAAATTTCTTTAATTCTCCTTGATACCTAGCTTACCCATGCTTTTGTTCTTGATTTCCATGGTTGAATATTGAGTTATCATGATGAATTCAATTCTGAAAAATGGGTATGGAAGAGGAATTGTTGTTGGAATAATTTGATTTTAGACTATGTTAGTGTTTAGAGATAGTTAAGCATGGTTATGAACAAAAACACTAAAGAAATATTTAATTTCTCTAGGGTTCCTTGTTGGCTGAACCATGAGGGCTGAATATCAATGGGGGATTGTTTTTATTTCAAGGAAAATGGCATGGAAAATGATGAAGTAAGGTGAAACGGTTATGTAGAAAAAATTCGATGCTGGTACACCAAATGACCAAATTTTTTTTCTATAAGGAATTGTGAGGGTTCTAATGCTGAATTTGGCTTTATTTAAATGTATGTGGTAAATTAAGGTATTAGAGGAGAAATGAATTAATTTAGAGGTGATTTGGACACAATCGTCGATTAATCGGGTGATCGGTCGAATTTAATCGATACCGTGATTAAGCGGTAATCGGGTATATTTGTGCATTTACATATCAAGCATTAGTAGTTTAAATTAATTTATATCAATTTAGGGACAATATAGTAAATTCCTCGACTTGGTTATTTGTCAAGGTGGTGAGACGTCCGGAAAAGGCAAAGGAATTACGCCTGAGGACTATTAGTCAGAGTTCACCCGGAATCCGAATTTTCGACACCTGTGAGTGGACTGCCTATCAAAATTGTTTTGGGAATATGACTGTTTTGAACAAAGTGTTTGAATGATTTTATGCAATTTTTCATGAAAATGAATGCCTTGGGAACAAGCTTTTGAGAAAAGGTTTATGTTATGAAATGTGGTTATTATGGATTTCTATGTGGCTGCATTATGTTGATATACATATGTGCTTGAATATAATGTTGTGTAATTATGTTGACTCGGCTATGTGCGAGTAGGGAGTGTGCATAAGCCGAGGATGACCCGGTTATGTGCGAGTAGGGAGTGCGCATAATCCGGTGATGACCCAGCCATGTGCGAGTAGGGAGTGCGCATGAGCTGGTGATGATGATGATGGGTTGGTGAGATGATGATGATGGGTATATACGTATATATATATACATATGTAAATGTGTGTGATATAACAAATTGATGGACAATGATTTATGGTTGTAATGTACGTAAAATTTGACACATTATACTTTGAGAATTTTCATGAATGTTAGGTTGATTTTATTAGTTTAGTAGGATGGCTTTTGTTGAGTGAGGAAAAATGTTTATCTTGTTGCCTTGTTTTCACTGCATCGAAATTCATGCTCGCTGTAGCGAAAAAAAACTCTGGGGTTTGGAGGGGTTTTAAATAGGAATGAACTAAATTGCATTGTTTGAAACAAGTGCATCATGATTTTAAATTTTTCCTAATTGTTGCTTGTTCCCTTCCTTGTTCACTCACTGGGTTTATACTCACCATTTTCAAATTCATGTTTTCAGATCACGAGGTAGCCGATAATTAGGACGAGGTGTCCTTGTAGATCTGTGTACATCTTCTGGTAGGTGTCTCGGCATTCGGTAGCTGTATATCCATCCGAGTCACTCCGCTGGAGGTCGAGTATTATTTTGTTATGTATAGATGAACTTAAATGTAAATTTTAAAACAGTAATGCCAGTACGAGTTGGCAATGTGTATCACTATTTTGACTCAAAGTCATGAAATACGACTTAGTGATAATAAATAGAATCATAAGTAAAATAAATAATAGGCTTGCTTGGGTTTAGTGGATTACGTCCATTGGACCCATGCGCCGGTCATGACCCGGAATTTGGGTCGTGACAGTTTGCCTCGGGAAACGTGAAGCGAAAGCCGTCTTTTGACAAGAAAAGTTCATTTATAGTCACTAATTCCTTTGAAAGCGTTATTATTGGTTTTAAATGGATTTATAATCTCATTATTGATTTTAAGTTCAATTTTCTTACAATTTTGTTTAAAACAGAATATAATTGAATGTTTGCCTCGAGAAACTTGAC
Source organism: Theobroma cacao (assembly GCF_053813885.1). Taxonomy (NCBI): domain Eukaryota; kingdom Viridiplantae; phylum Streptophyta; class Magnoliopsida; order Malvales; family Malvaceae; genus Theobroma; species Theobroma cacao. The sequence goes on from NC_142647.1 coordinate 28,617,178, forward strand.
GCGAATGCCATCCATTGACAACAAAAGTTTATTTGTAGTCACTCATGCCTTTAGAAGCCTTATTACTCGATTTAAATAGTTTTAGTCTCATTGTTGATTTTAAGTTGAATATTCTTACATTTTTGGTTATCAATGAATGTAATTGAAAGTTTGCTTCGGGAAACGTGAAGCGAAAGCCATCTATTGACAAGAAAAGTTCATTTATAGTCACTCATTCCTTTGAAAGCGTTATTATTGGTTTTAAATGGATTTATAATCTCATTATTGATTTTAAGTTCAATTTTCTTAGAATTTTGTTTAAAATAGAATATAATTGAATGTTTGCCTCAAGAAACGTGACGCGCAAGCCATCCATTGTCAACAAAAGTTTATTTATTGTCACTCATGCCTTATTATTGGTTTTAAATGGATTTATAATCTCATTATTTATTTTAAGTTCAATTTTGTTATAATTTTGTTTAAAACATAACATAATTGAATGTTTACCTCGAGAAACGTGACACGAAAGCCATCCATTGGAAACAAAAGTTTTTTTATAGTCACTCATTCCTTCGGAAGCCTTATTACCCGCTTTAAATGGTTTTATAGCCTCATTATTGATTTTAAGTTGAATATTCTTACATTTTTGGTTAAAACAGAACATAATTGAATGTTAGCGTCGGGAAACGAGAAGCGAAAGCCATCTATTGACAAGAAAAGTTCATTTATAGTCATTCATTCCTTTGAAAGCGTTATTATTGGTTTTAAATGGATTTATAATCTCATTATTGATTTTAAGTTCAATTTTCCTATAATTTTGGTTAAAACAGAATATAATTGAATGTTTGCCTCGAGAAACGTGATGCGAAAGCCATCCATTGACAAGGAAAGTTTAGTTATAGTCACTCATGCCTTCGGAAGCCTTATTAATCTCTTTAAATGCTTTTATAGTCTCATTGTTGATTTTAAGTTGAATATTCTAACATTTTTGGTTAACAAAGATTGTAATTGATTGTTTGCCTTGAGAAACGTGAAGCGAAAGCCATCTATTGACAAGAAAAGTTCATTTATAGTCAGTCATTCCTTTGAAAGCGTTATTATTGGTTTTAAATGGATTTATAATCTCATTATTGATTTTAGGTTCAATTTTCTTAGAATTTTGGTTAAAACAGAATATAATTGAATGTTTGCCTCGAGAAACGTGACGCGAAGGCCATCCATTGACAAGAAAAGTTTAGTTATAGTCACTCATGCCGTCGGAAGCCTTATTAATCGCTTTAAATGCTTTTATAGTCTCATTGTTGATTTTAAGTTGAATATTCTTACATTTTTGGTTAACAAAGATTGTAATTGAATGTTTGTCTCGAGAAACGTGAAGCGAAAGCCATCTATTGACAAGAAAAGTTCATTTATAGTCACTCATTCCTTTGGAAGCCTTATTATTGGTTTTACATGGATTTATAATCTCATTATTGATTTTAAGTTCAATTTTCTTATAATTTTGTTTAAAACAGAATATAACTGAATGTTTGCCTAAAGAAACGTGACGCGCAAGCCATCCATTGACAACAAAAGTTTATTTATAGTCACTCATGCCTTCGGAAGCCTTATTACTGGCTTTAAATAGTTTTATAGTCTCATTGTTGATTTTAAGTTAAATATTCTTACATTTTTGGTTAAAACAGATTATAATTGAATGTTAGCCTCGGGAAACGTGAAGCGAAAGCCATCTATTGACAAGAAAAGTTCATTTATAGTCACTCATTCCTTTGAAAGCGTTATTATAGGTTTTAAATGGAATTATAATCTCATTATTGATTTTAAGTTCAATTTTCTTATAATTTTGTTTAAAACAGAATCTAATTGAATGTTTACCTCGAGAAACGTGACGCAAAAGCCATCCATTGACAACGAAAGTTTATTTATAGTCACTCATGCCTTCGGAAGCCTTATTACCCGCTTTAAATAGTTTTATAGTCTCATTATTGATTTTAAGTTGAATATTCTTACATTTTCGGTTAAAACATATTATAATTGAATATTAGCCTCGGGAAACGTGAAGCGAAAGCCATCTATTGACAAGAAAAGTTCATTTATAGTCACTCATTCCTTTGAAAGCGTTATTATTGGTTTTAAATGGATTTATAATCTCATTATTGATTTTAAGTTCAATTTTCCTATAATTTTGGTTAAAACAGAATATAATTGAATGTTTGCCTCGAGAAACGTGATGCGAAAGCCATCCATTCACAAGGAAAGTTTAGTTATAGTCACTCATGCCTTCGGAAGCCTTATTAGTCTCTTTAAATGCTTTTATAGTCTCATTGTTGATTTTAAGTTGAATATTCTTACATTTTTGGTTAACAAAGATTGTAATTGAAAGTTTGCCTTGAGAAACGTGAAGCGAAAGCCATCTATTGACAAGAAAAGTTCATTTATAGTCACTCATTCCTTTGAAAGCGGTATTATTGGTTTTAAAAGGATTTATAATCTCATTATTGATTTTAAGTTCAATTTTCTTAGAATTTTGGTTAAAACAGAATATAATTGAATGTTTGCCTCGAGAAACATGACGCGAAGGCCATCCATTGAAAAGGAAAGTTTAGTTATAGTCACTCATGCCTTCGGAAGCCTTATTAATCGCTTTAAATGCTTTTATAGTCTCCTTGTTGATTTTAAGTTGAATATTCTTACATTTTTGGTTAACAAAGATTGTAATTGAATGTTTGCCTCGAGAAACGTGAAGCGAAAGCCATCTATTGACAAGAAAAGTTCATTTATAGTCACTCATTCCTTTGAAAGCGATATTATTTGTTTTAAATGGATTTATAATCTCATTATGGACTTTAAGTTCAATTTTCCTATAATTTTGGTTAAAACAGAATATAATTGAATGTTTGCCTCGAGAAACGTGATGCGAAAGCCATCCATTGACAAGGAAAGTTTAGTTATAGTCACTCATGCCTTCGGAAGCCTTATTAATCTCTTTAAATGCTTTTATAGTCTCATTGTTGATTTTAAGTTGAATATTCTAACATTTTTGGTTAACAAAGATTGTAATTGATTGTTTGCCTTGAGAAACGTGAAGCGAAAGCCATCTATTGACAAGAAAAGTTCATTTATAGTCAGTCATTCCTTTGAAAGCGTTATTATTGGTTTTAAATGGATTTATAATCTCATTATTGATTTTAGGTTCAATTTTCTTAGAATTTTGGTTAAAACAGAATATAATTGAATGTTTGCCTCGAGAAACGTGACGCGAAGGCCATCCATTGACAAGAAAAATTTAGTTATAGTCACTCATGCCTTCGGAAGCCTTATTAATTGCTTTAAATGCTTTTATAGTCTCATTGTTGATTTTAAGTTGAATATTCTTACATTTTTGGTTAACAAAGATTGTAATTGAATGTTTGTCTCGAGAAACGTGAAGCGAAAGCCATCTATTGACAAGAAAAGTTCATTTATAGTCACTCATTCCTTTGGAAGCCTTATTATTGGTTTTACATGGATTTATAATCTCATTATTGATTTTAAGTTCAATTTTCTTATAATTTTGTTTAAAACAGAATATAACTGAATGTTTCCCTAAAGAAACGTGACGCGCAAGCCATCCATTGACAACAAAAGTTTATTTATAGTCACTCATGCCTTCGGAAGCCTTATTACTGGCTTTAAATAGTTTTATAGTCTCATTGTTGATTTTAAGTTAAATATTCTTACATTTTTGGTTAAAACAGATTATAATTGAATGTTAGCCTCGGGAAATGTGAAGCGAAAGCCATCTATTGACAAGAAAAGTTCATTTATAGTCACTCATTCCTTTGAAAGCGTTATTATAGGTTTTAAATGGAATTATAATCTCATTATTGATTTTAAGTTCAATTTTCTTATAATTTTGTTTAAAACAGAATCTAATTGAATGTTTACCTCGAGAAACGTGACGCAAAAGCCATCCATTGACAACGAAAGTTTATTTATAGTCACTCATGCCTTCGGAAGCCTTATTACCCGCTTTAAATAGTTTTATAGTCTCATTATTGATTTTAAGTTGAATATTCTTACATTTTCGGTTAAAACATATTATAATTGAATATTAGCCTCGGGAAACGTGAAGCGAAAGCCATCTATTGACAAGAAAAGTTCATTTATAGTCACTCATTCCTTTGAAAGCGTTATTATTGGTTTTAAATGGATTTATAATCTCATTATTGATTTTAAGTTCAATTTTCCTATAATTTTGGTTAAAACAGAATATAATTGAATGTTTGCCTCGAGAAACGTGATGCGAAAGCCATCCATTCACAAGGAAAGTTTAGTTATAGTCACTCATGCCTTCGGAAGCCTTATTAGTCTCTTTAAATGCTTTTATAGTCTCATTGTTGATTTTAAGTTGAATATTCTTACATTTTTGGTTAACAAAGATTGTAATTGAAAGTTTGCCTTGAGAAACGTGAAGCGAAAGCCATCTATTGACAAGAAAAGTTCATTTATAGTCACTCATTCCTTTGAAAGCGTTATTATTGGTTTTAAAAGGATTTATAATCTCATTATTGATTTTAAGTTCAATTTTCTTAGAATTTTGGTTAAAACAGAATATAATTGAATGTTTGCCTCGAGAAACATGACGCGAAGGCCATCCATTGAAAAGGAAAGTTTAGTTATAGTCACTCATGCCTTCGGAAGCCTTATTAATCGCTTTAAATGCTTTTATAGTCTCCTTGTTGATTTTAAGTTGAATATTCTTACATTTTTGGTTAACAAAGATTGTAATTGAATGTTTGCCTCGAGAAACGTGAAGCGAAAGCCATCTATTGACAAGAAAAGTTCATTTATAGTCACTCATTCCTTTGAAAGCGTTATTATCGATTTTAATTGGATTTAAAATCTCATTATTGATTTTAAGTTCAATTTTCTTACAATTTTGTTTAAAACAGAATATAATTGAATGTTTGCCTTGATAAACGTGACGCGAAAGCCATCCATTGACAACAAAAGTTTATTTATAGTCACTCATGCCTTCGGAAGCCTTATTACTGGCTTTAAATAGTTTTATAGTCTCATTGTTTATTTTAAGCTGAATATTCTTAGATTTTTGGTTAACAAAGATTGTAATTGAATGTTTGCCTCAGGAAACGTGAAGCGAAAGCCATCTATTGACAAGAAAAGTTCATTTATAGTCACTCATTGCTTTGAAAGCGTTATTATTTGTTTTAAATGGATTTATAATCTCATTATTGATTTTAAGTTCAATTTTCCTATAATTTTGGTTAAAACAGAATATAATTGAATGTTTACCTCGAGAAACGTGATGCGAAAGCCATCCATTGATAAGGAAAGTTTAGTTATAGTCACTCATGCCTTCGGAAGCCTTATTAATCTCTTTAAATGCTTTTATAGTCTCATTGTTGATTTTAAGTTGAATATTCTTACATTTTTGGTTAACAAAGATTGTAATTGAATGTTTGCCTTGAGAAACGTGAAGTGAAAGCCATCTATTGACAGGAAAAGTTCATTTATAGTCACTCATTCCTTTGAAAGCGTTATTATTGGTTTTAAATGGATTTATAATCTCATTATTGATTTTAGGTTCAATTTTCTTAGAATTTTGGTTAAAACAGAATATAATTGAATGTTTGCCTCGAGAACCGTGACGCGAAGGCCATCCATTGACAAGAAAAGTTTAGTTATAGTGACTCATGCCGTCGGAAGCCTTATTAATCGCTTTAAATGCTTTTATAGTCTCATTGTTGATTTTAAGTTGAATATTCTTACATTTTTGGTTAACAAAGATTGTAATTTAATGTTTGCCTGTAGAAACGTGAAGCGAAAGCCATCTATTGATAAGAAAAGTTCATTTATAGTTACTCATTCCTTTGAAAGCCTTATTCTTGGTTTTAAATGGATTTATAATCTCATTATTGATTTTAAGTTCAATTTTCTTATAATTTTGTTTAAAACATAATATAATTGAATGTTTACCTCGAGAAACGTGACGCGAAAGCCATCCATTGGAAACAAAAGTTTATTTATAGTCACTCATGCCTTCGGAAGCCTTATTACCCGCTTTAAATGGTTTTATAGCCTCATTATTGATTTTAAGTTGAATATTCTTACATTTTTGGTTAAAACAGAATATAATTGAATGTTAGCCTCCGGAAACGTGAAGCGAAAGCCATCTATTGACAAGAAAAGTTCATTTATAGTCACTCATTCCTTTGAAAGCGTTATTATTGGTTTTAAATGGATTTATAATCTCATTATTGATTTTAAGTTCAATTTTCTTATAATTTTGTTTAAAACAGAATATAATTGAATGTTTACCTCGAGAAACGTGACGCGAAAGCCATCCATTGACAACGAAAGTTTATTTATAGTCACTCATGCCTTCGGAAGCCTTATTACCCGCTTTAAATAGTTTTATAGTCTCATTATTGATTTTAAGTTGAATATTGTTACATTTTTGGTTAACAAAGATTGTAATTGAATGTTTGCCTCGAGAAACGTGAAGCGAAAGCCATCTATTGACAAGAAAAGTTCATTTATAGTCACTCATTCCTTTGAAAGCGTTATTATTGGTGTTAAACGGATTTATAATCTCATTATTGTTATTAAGTTCAATTTTCTTATAATTTTGTTTAAAACAGAATGTAATTGAATGTTTACCTCGAGAAACGTGACGCGAAAGCCATCCATTGGAAACAAAAGTTTATTTATAGTCACTCATGCCTTCGGAAGCCTTATTACTGGATTTAAATAGTTTTATAGTCTCATTGTTTATTTTAAGCTGAATATTCTTACAATTTTAGTTAACAAAGATTGTAATTGAATGTTTGCCTCGAGAAACGTGACGCGAAGGCCATCCATTGACAAGGAAAGTATAGTTATAGTCACTTATGCCTTCGGAAGCCTTATTAATCGCTTTAAATGCTTTTATAGTCTCCTTGTTGATTTTAAGTTGAATATTCTTACATTTTTGGTTAACAAAGATTGTAATTGAATGTTTGCCTCTAGAAACGTGAAGCGAAATCCATCTATTAACGAGAAAAGTTCATTTATAGTCTATCATTCCTTTGAAAGCGTTATTATTGGTTTTAAATGGATTTATAATCTCATTATTGATTTTAAGTTCAATTTTCTTACAATTTTGTTTAAAACAGAATATAATTGAATGTTTGCCTCGAGAAACTTGACGCGAATGACTTCCATTGACAACAAAAGTTTATTTGTAGTCACTCATGCCTTCAGAAGCCTTATTACTCGATTTAAATAGTTTTAGTCTCATTGTTGATTTTAAGATGAATATTCTTACATTTTTGGTTATCAAAGAATGTAATTGAAAGTTTGCTTCGGGAAACGTGAAGCGAAAGCCATCTATTGACAAGAAAAGTTCATTTATAGTCACTCATTCCTTTGAAAGCGTTATTATTGGTTTTAAATGGATTTATAATCTCATTATTGATTTTAAGTTCAATTTTCTTAGAATTTTGTTTAAAATAGAATATAATTGAATGTTTGCCTCAAGAAATGTGACGCGCAAGCCATCCATTGTCAACAAAAGTTTATTTATTGTCACTCATGCCTTCGGAAGCCTTATTACTGGCTTTAAATAGTTTTATAGTCTCATTGTTTATTTTAAGCTGAATATTCTTACAATTTTGGTTAACAAAGATTGTAATTGAATGTTTGCCTCAGGAAATATGAAGCGAAAGCCATCTATTGACAAGAAAAGTTCATTTATAGTCACTCATTCCTTTGAAAGCGTTATTATTTGTTTTAAATGGATTTATAATCTCATTATGGATTTTAAGTTCAATTTTCCTATAATTTTGGTTAAAACAGAATATAATTGAATGTTTACCTCGAGAAACGTGACGCGAAAGCCATCCATTGACAAGGAAAGTTTAGTTATAGTCACTCATGCCTTCGGAAGCCTTATTAATCGCTTTAAATGCTTTTATAGTCTCATTGTTGATTTTAAGTTGAATATTCTAACATTTTTGGTTAACAAAGATTGTAATTGAATGTTTGCCTTGAGAAACGTGAAGCGAAAGCCATCTATTGACAAGAAAAGTTCATTTATAGTCACTCATTCCTTTGAAAGCGTTATTATTGGTTTTAAATGGATTTATAATCTCATTATTGATTTTAGGTTCAATTTTCTTAGAATTTTGGTTAAAACGGAATATAATTGAATGTTTGCCTCGAGAAACGTGACGCGAAGGCCATCCATTGACAAGAAAAGTTTAGTTATAGTGACTCATGCCGTCGGAAGCCTTATTAATCGCTTTAAATGCTTTTATAGTTTCATTGTTGATTTTAAGTTGAATATTCTTACATTTTTGGTTAACAAAGATTGTAATTGAATGTTTGTCTCGAGAAACGTGAAGCGAAAGCCATCTATTGACAAGAAAAGTTCATTTATAGTCACTCATTCCTTTGGAAGCCTTATTATTGGTTTTACATGGATTTATAATCTCATTATTGATTTTAAGTTCAATTTTCTTATAATTTTGTTTAAAACAGAATATAACTGAATGTTTGCCTAAAGAAACGTGACGCGCAAGCCATCCATTGACAACAAAAGTTTATTTATAGTCACTCATGCCTTCGGAAGCCTTATTACTGGCTTTAAATAGTTTTATAGTCTCATTGTTGATTTTAAGTTAAATATTCTTACATTTTTGGTTAAAACAGATTATAATTGAATGTTAGCCTCGGGAAACGTGAAGCGAAAGCCATCTATTGACAAGAAAAGTTCATTTATAGTCACTCATTCCTTTGAAAGCGTTATTATAGGTTTTAAATGGAATTATAATCTCATTATTGATTTTAAGTTCAATTTTCTTATAATTTTGTTTAAAACAGAATCTAATTGAATGTTTACCTCGAGAAACGTGACGCAAAAGCCATCCATTGACAACGAAAGTTTATTTATAGTCACTCATGCCTTCGGAAGCCTTATTACCCGCTTTAAATAGTTTTATAGTCTCATTATTGATTTTAAGTTGAATATTCTTACATTTTTGGTTAAAACATATTATAATTGAGTATTAGCATCGGGAAACGTGAAGCGAAAGCCATCTATTGACAAGAAAAGTTCATTTATAGTCACTCATTCCTTTGAAAGCGTTATTATTGGTTTTAAATGGATTTATAATCTCATTATTGATTTTAAGTTCAATTTTCCTATAATTTTGGTTAAAACAGAATATAATTGAATGTTTGCCTCGAGAAACGTGATGTGAAAGCCATCCATTCACAAGGAAAGTTTTGTTATAGTCACTCATGCCTTCGGAAGCCTTATTAGTCTCTTTAAATGCTTTTATAGTCTCATTGTTGATTTTAAGTTGAATATTCTTACATTTTTGGTTAACAAAGATTGTAATTGAATGTTTGCCTTGAGAAACGTGAAGCGAAAGCCATCTATTGACAAGAAAAGTTCATTTATAGTCACTCATTCCTTTGAAAGCGTTATTATTGGTTTTAAAAGGATTTATAATCTCATTATTGATTTTAAGTTCAATTTTCTTAGAATTTTGGTTAAAACAGAATATAATTGAATGTTTGCCTCGAGAAACGTGACGCGAAGGCCATCCATTGAAAAGGAAAGTTTAGTTATAGTCACTGATGCCTTCGGAAGCCTTATTAATCGCTTTAAATGCTTTTATAGTCTCCTTGTTGATTTTAAGTTGAATATTCTTACATTTTTGGTTAACAAAGATTGTAATTGAATGTTTGCCTCGAGAAACGTGAAGCAAAAGCCATCTATTGACAAGAAAAGTTCATTTATAGTCACTCATTCCTTTGAAAGCGTTATTATCGGTTTTAATTGGATTTATAATCTCATTATTGATTTTAAGTTCAATTTTCTTACAATTTTGTTTAAAACAGAATATAATTGAATATTTGCCTTGAGAAACGTGACGCGAAAGCCATCCATTGACAACAAAAGTTTATTTATAGTCACTCATGCCTTCGGAAGCCTTATTACTGGCTTTAAATAGTTTTATAGTCTCATTGTTTATTTTAAGCTGAATATTCTTACATTTTTGGTTAACAAAGATTGTAATTGAATGTTTGCCTCAGGAAACGTGAAGCGAAAGCCATCTATTGACAAGAAAAGTTCATTTATAGTCACTCATTGCTTTGAAAGCGTTATTATTTGTTTTAAATGGATTTATAATCTCATTATGGATTTTAAGTTCAATTTTCCTATAATTTTGGTTAAAACAGAATATAATTGAATGTTTGCCTCGAGAAACGTGATGCGAAAGCCATCCATTGATAAGGAAAGTTTAGTTATAGTCACTCATGCCTTCGGAAGCCTTATTAATCTCTTTAAATGCTTTTATAGTCTCATTGTTGATTTTAAGTTGAATATTCTTACATTTTTGGTTAACAAAGATTGTAATTGATTGTTTGCCTTGAGAAACGTGAAGCGAAAGCCATTTATTGACAGGAAAAGTTCATTTATAGTCACTCATTCCTTTGAAAGCGTTATTATTGGTTTTAAATGGATTTATAATCTCATTATTGATTTTAGGTTCAATTTTCTTAGAATTTTGGTTAAAACAGAATATAATTGAATGTTTGCCTCGAGAAACGTGACGCGAAGGCCATCCATTGACAAGAAAAGTTTAGTTATAGTGACTCATGCCGTCGGAAGCCTTATTAATCGCTTTAAATGCTTTTATAGTCTCATTGTTGATTTTAAGTTCAATATTCTTACATTTTTGGTTAACAAAGATTGTAATTTAATGTTTGCCTGTAGAAACGTGAAGCGAAAGCCATCTATTGACAAGAAAAGTTCATTTATAGTTACTCATTCCTTTGAAAGCCTTATTATTGGTTTTAAATGGATTTATAATCTCATTATTGATTTTAAGTTCAATTTTCTTATAATTTTGTTTAAAACATAATATAATTGAATGTTTACCTCGAGAAACGTGACGCGAAAGCCATCCATTGGAAACAAAAGTTTATTTATAGTCACTCATGCCTTCGGAAGCCTTATTACCCGCTTTAAATGGTTTTATAGCCTCATTATTGATTTTAAGTTGAATATTCTTACATTTTTGGTTAAAACAGAATATAATTGAATGTTAGCCTCCGGAAACGTGAAGCGAAAGCCATCTATTGACAAGAAAAGTTCATTTATAGTCACTCATTCCTTTGAAAGCGTTATTATAGGTTTTAAATGGCATTATAATCTCATTATTGATTTTAAGTTCAATTTTCTTATAATTTTGTTTAAAACAGAATCTAATTGAATGTTTACCTCGAGAAACGTGACGCGAAAGCCATCCATTGACAACGAAAGTTTTTTTATAGTCACTCATTCCTTCGGAAGCCTTATTACCCGCTTTAAATAGTTTTATAGTCTCAATATTGATTTTAAGTTGAATATTCTTACATTTTTGGTTAAATTATATTATAATTGAATGTTAGCCTCGGGAAACGTGAAGCGAAAGCCATCTATTGACAAGAAAAGTTCATTTATAGTCACTCATTCTTTTGAAAGCGTTATTATTGGTTTTAAATGGATTTATAATCTCATTATTGATTTTAAGTTCAATTTTCCTATAATTTTGGTTAAAACAGAATATAATTGAATGTTTGCCTCGAGAAACGTGATGCGAAAGCCATCCATTGACAAGGAAAGTTTAGTTATAGTCACTCATGCCTTCGGAAGCCTTATTAATCTCTTTAAATGCTTTTATAGTCTCATTGTTGATTTTAAGTAGAATATTCTTACATTTTTGGTTAACAAAGATTGTAATTGAATGTTTGCCTTGAGAAACGTGAAGCGAAAGCCATCTATTGACAAGAAAAGTTCATTTATAGTCACTCATTCCTTTGAAAGCGTTATTATTGGTTTTAAATGGATTTATAATCTCATTATTGATTTTAGGTTCAATTTTCTTAGAATTTTGGTTAAAACAGAATATAATTGAATGTTTGCCTCGAGAAACGTGACGCGAAGGCCATCCATTGACAAGGGAAGTTTAGTTATAGTCACTCATGCCGTCGGAAGCCTTATTAATCGCTTTAAATGCTTTTATAGTCTCATTGTTGATTTTAAGTTGAATATTCTTACATTTTTGGTTAACAAAGATTGTAATTGAATGTTTGCCTCGAGAAACGTGAAGCGAAAGCCATCTATTGACAAGAAAAGTTCATTTATAGTCACTCATTCCCTTGAAAGCGTTATTATTGGTTTTAAATGGATTTATAATCTCATTATTGATTTTAAGTTCAATTTTCTTATAATTTTGTTTAAAACAGAATATAATTGAATGTTTACCTCGGGAAACGTGACGTGAAAGCCATCCATTGGAAACAAAAGTTTATTTATAGTCACTCATGCCTTCGGAAGCCTTATTACCCGCTTTAAATGGTTTTATAGCCTCATTATTGATTTTAAGTTGAATATTCTTACATTTTTGGTTAAAACAGAATATAATTGAATGTTAGCCTCCGAAAACGTGAAGCGAAAGCCATCTATTGACAAGAAAAATTCATTTATAGTCACTCATTCCTTTGAAAGCCTTATTATTGGTTTTAAATGGATTTATAATCTCATTATTGATTTTAAGTTCAATTTTCTAAGAATTTTGTTTAAAACAGAATATAATTGAATGTTTACCTCGAGAAACGTGACGCGAAAGCCATCCATTGGAAACAAAAGTTTATTTATAGTCACTCATGTCTTCGGAAGCCTTATTACCCGCTTTAAATGGTTTTATAGCCTCCTTATTGATTTTAAGTTGAATATTCTTACATTTTTGGTTAAAACAGAATATAATTGAATGTTAGCCTCCGGAAACGTGAAGCGAAAGCCATCTATTGACAAGAAAAGTTCATTTATAGTCACTCATTCCTTTGAAAGCGTTATTATAGGTTTTAAATGGAATTATAATCTCATTATTGATTTTAAATTCAATTTTCTTATAATTTTGTTTAAAACAGAATCTAATTGAATGTTTACCTCGAGAAACGTGACGCGAAAGCCATCCATTGACAACGAAAGTTTATTTATAGTCACTCATGCCTTCGGAAGCCTTATTACCCGCTTTAAATAGTTTTATAGTCTCAATATTGATTTTAAGTTGAATATTCTTACATTTTTGGTTATATTATATTATAATTGAATGTTAGCCTCGGGAAACGTGAAGCGAAAGCCATCTATTGACAAGATAAGTTCATTTATAGTCACTCATTCATTTGAAAGCGTTATTATTGGTTTTAAATGGATTTATAATCTCATTATTGATTTTAAGTTCAATTTTCTTATAATTTTGTTTAAAACAGAATATAATTGAATGTTTACCTCGAGAAACGTGACGTGGAAGCCATCCATTGGAAACAAAAGTTTATTTATAGTCACTCATGCCTTCGGAAGCCTTAGTACCCGCTTTAAATGGTTTTATAGCCTCATTATTGATTTTAAGTTGAATATTCTTACATTTTTGGTTAAAACAGAATATAATTGAATGTTAGCCTCCGGAAACCTGAAGCGAAAGCCATCTATTGACAAGAAAAGTTCATTTATAGTCACTCATTCCTTTGAAAGCCTTATTATTGGTTTTAAATGGAGTTATAATCTCATTATTGATTTTAAGTTCAATTTTCTAAGAATTTTGTTTAAAACAGAATATAATTGAATGTTTACCTCGAGAAACGTGACGAGAAAGCCATCCATTGGAAACAAAAGTTTATTTATAGTCATTCATGCCTTCGGAAGCCTTATTACCCGCTTTAAATGGTTTTATAGCCTCATTATTGATTTTAAGTTGAATATTCTTACATTTTTGGTTAAAACAGAATATAATTGAATGTTAGCCTCCGGAAACGTGAAGCGAAAGCCATCTATTGACAAGAAAAGTTCATTTATAGTCACTCATTCCTTTGAAAGCGTTATTATAGGTTTTAAATGGAATTATAATCTCATTATTGATTTTTAATTCAATTTTCTTATAATTTTGTTTAAAACAGAATCAAATTGAATGTTTACCTCGAGAAACGTGACGCGAAAGCCATCCATTGACAACGAAAGTTTATTTATAGTCACTCATGCCTTCGGAAGCCTTATTACCCGCTTTAAATAGTTTTATAGTCTCAATATTGATTTTAAGTTGAATATTCTTACATTTTTGGTTAAATTATATTATAATTGAATGTTAGCCTCGGGAAACGTGAAGCGAAAGCCATCTATTGACAAGAAAAGTTCATTTATAGTCACTCATTCATTTGAAAGCGTTATTATTGGTTTTAAATGGATTTATAATCTCATTATTGATTTTAAGTTCAATTTTCTTATAATTTTGTTTAAAACAGAATATAATTGAATGTTTACCTCGAGAAACTTGACGCGAATGCCATCCATTGACAACAAAAGTTTATTTATAGTCACTCATGCCTTCGGAAGCCTTATCACTCGATTTAAATAGTTTTATAGTCTCATTGTTGATTTTAAGTTGAATATTCTTACATTTTTTGTTATCAAAGAATGTAATTGAAAGTTTGCTTCGGGAAACGTGAAGCGAAAGCCATCTATTGACAAGAAAAATTCATTTATAGTCACTCATTCATTTGAAAGCGTTATTATTGGTTTTAAATGGATTTAAAATCTCATTATTGATTTTAAATTCAATTTTCTTACAATTTTGTTTAAAACAGAATATAATTGAATGTTTGCCTCAAGAAACGTGACGCGCAAGCCATCCATTGATAACAAAAGTTTATTTATAGTCACTCATGCCTTTGGAAGCCTTATTACTCGCTTTAAATAGTTTTATAGTCTCATTGTTGATTTTAAGTTAAATATTCTTACATTTTTGGTTAAAACAGATTATAATTGAATGTTAGACTCGGGAAACGTGAAGCGAAAGCCATCTATTGACAAGAAAAGTTCATTTATAGTCACTCATTCCTTTGAAAGCGTTATTATTGGTTTTAAATGGATTTATAATCTCATTATTGATTTTAAGTTCAATTTTCTTACAATTTTGTTTAAAACAGAATATAATTGAATGTTTGCCTTGAGAAACCTGACGCGAAAGCCATCCATTGACAACAAAAGTTTATTTATAGTCACTCATGCCTTCGGAAGCCTTATTACTGGCTTTAAATAGTTTTATAGTCTCATTGTTTATTTTAAGCTGAATTTTCTTACATTTTTGGTTAACAAAGATTGTAATTGAATGTTTGCCTCCGGAAACGTGAAGCGAAAGCCATCTATTGACAAGAAAAGTTCATTTATAGTCACTCATTCATTTGAAAGCGTTATTATAGGTTTTAAATGGAATTATAATCTCATTATTGATTTTAAGTTCAATTTTCTTATAATTTTGTTTAAAACAGAATCTAATTGAATGTTTACCTCGAGAAACGTGATGCGAAAGCCATCCATTGACAACGAAAGTTTATTTATAGTCACTCATGCCTTCGGAAGCCTTATTACCCGCTTTAAATAGTTTTATAGTCTCAATATTGATTTTAAGTTGAATATTCTTACATTTTTGGTTAAATTATATTATAATTGAATGTTAGCCTCGGGAAACGTGAAGCGAAAGCCATCTATTAATAAGAAAAGTTCATTTATAGTCACTCATTCCTTTGAAAGCGTTATTATTGGTTTTAAATGGATTTATAATCTCATTATTGATTTTAAGTTCAATTATCTTACAATTTTGTTTAAAACAGAATATAATTGAATGTTTTCCTCGAGAAACGTGATGCGAAGGCCATCCATTGACAAGGAAAGTTTAGTTATAGTCACTCATGCCTTCGAAAGCCTTATTAATCGCTTTAAATACTTTTATAGTCTCATTGTTGATTTTAAGTTGAATATTCTTACATTTTTGGTTAACAAAGATTGTAATTGAATGTTTGCCTCGAGAAACGTGAAGCGAAAGCCATCTATTGACAAGAAAAGTTCATTTATAGTCACTCATTCGTTTTAAAGCCTTGTTATTGGTTTTAAATGGATTTATAATCTCATTATTGATTTTAAGTTCAATACTCTTATAATTTTGTTTAAAATAGAATATAATTGAATGTTTACCTCGAGAAACGTGACGTGAAAGCCATCCATTGGAAACAAAAGTTTATTTATAGTCACTCATGCCTTCGGAAGCGTTATTACCCGCTTTAAATAGTTTTATAGCCTCATTATTGATTTTAAGTTGAATATTCTTACATTTTTGGTTAACAAAGATTGTAATTGAAAGTTTGCCTCAGGAAACGTGAAGCGAAAGCCATTTATTGACAAGAAAAGTTCATTTATAGTCACTCATTCCTTTGAAAGCGTTATTATTGGTTTTAAATGGATTTATAATCTCATTATTGATTTTAAGTTCAATTTTCTTACAATTTTGTATAAAACAGAATATAATTGAATGTTTGCCTTGAGAAACGTGACGCGAAAGCCATCCATTGACAACAAAAGTTTATTTAGAGTCACTCATGCCTTCGGAAACCTTATTACTCGCTTTAAATAGTTTTATAGTCTCATTGTTGATTTTAAGTTGAATATTCTTATATTTTTGGTTATCAAAGATTATAATTGAATGTTTGCCTCGGGAAACGTGAAGCGAAAGCCATCTGTTGACAAGAAAAGTTCATTTATAGTCACTCATTCCTTTTAAAGCCTTGTTATTGGTTTTAAATGGATTTATAATCTCATTATTGATTTTAAGTTCAATATTCTTATAATTTTGTTTAAAATAGAATATAATTGAATGTTTACCTCGAGAAACGTGACGCGAAAGCCATCCATTGGAAACAAAAGTTTATTTATAGTCACTCATGCCTTCGGAAGCGTTATTATCCGCTTTAAATAGTTTTATAGCCTCATTATTGATTTTAAGTTGAATATTCTTAGATCTTTGGTTAACAAAGATTGTAATTGAAAGTTTGCCTCAGGAAACGTAAAGCGAAAGCCATCTATTGACAAGAAAAGTTCATTTATAGTCACTCATTCCTTTGAAAGCGTTATTATTGGTTTTAAATGGATTTATAATCTTATTATTGATTTTAACTTCAATTTTCTTATAATTTTCTTTAAAACAGAATATAATTGAATGTTTACCTCGAGAAACGTGACGCGAAAGCCATCCATTGGAAACAAAAGTTTATTTATAGTCACTCATGGCTTCGGAAGCCTTATTACCCGCTTTAAATAGTTTTATAGCCTCATTATTGATTTTAAGTTGAATATTCTTATATTTTTGGTTAAAACAGAATATAATTGAATGTTAGCCTCCGGAAACGTGAAGCGAAAGCTATCTATTGACAAGAAAAGTTCATTTATAGTCACTCATTCCTTTGAAAGCGTTATTATTGGTTTTAAATGGATTTATAATCACATTATTGATTTTAAGATCAATTTTCTTACAATTTTGTTTAAAACGGAATATAATTGAATGTTTGCCTCGAGAAACTTGACGCGAATGCCATCCATTGACAACAAAAGTTTATTTATAGTCACTCATGCCTTCAGAAGCCTTATCACTCAATTTAAATAGTTTTATAGTCTTATTGTTGATTTTAAGTTGAATATTCTTACATTTTTTGTTATCAAAGAATGTAATTGAAAGTTTGCTTCGGGAAACGTGAAGCGAAAGCCATCTATTGACAAGAAAAGTTCATTTATAGTCACTCATTCATTTGAAAGCGTTATTATTGGTTTTCAATGGATTTATAATCTCATTATTGATTTTAAGTTCAATTTTCTTACAATTTTGTTTAAAACAGAATATAATTGAATGTTTGCCTCAAGAAACGTGACGCGCAAGCCATCCATTGATAACAAAAGTTTATTTATAGTCACTCATGCCTTCGGAAGCCTTATTACTCGCTTTAAATAGTGTTATAGTCTCATTGTTGATTTTAAGTTGAATATTCTTACATTTTTTGTTTACAAAGAATGTAATTGAAAGTTTGCTTCGGGAAACGTGAAGCGAAAGCCATCTATTGACAAGAAAAGTTCATTTATAGTCACTCATTCATTTGAAAGCGTTATTATTGGTTTTAAATGGATTTATAATCTCATTATTGATTTTAAGTTCAATTTTCTTACAATTTTGTTTAAAACAGAATATAATTGAATGTTTGCCTCAAGAAACGTGTAGCGCAAGCCATCCATTGATAACAAAAGTTTATTTATAGTCACTCATGCCTTCGGAAGCCTTATTACTTGCTTTAAATAGTTTTATAGTCTCATTGTTTATTTTAAGTTGAATATTCTTACATTTTTGGTTAACAAAGATTGTAATTGAATGTTTGCATCCGGAAACGTGAAGCGAAAGCCATCCATTGACAAGAAAAGTTCATTTATATTCACTCATTCATTTGAAAGCGTTATTATCGGTTTTAAGTGGATTTATAATCTTATTATTGATTTTAAGTTCAATTTTCTTATAATTTTGTTTAAAACAGAATATAATTGAATGTTTGCCTCAAGAAACGTGACGCGCAAGCCATCCATTGATAACAAAAGTTTATTTATAGTCACTCATGCCTTCGGAAGCCTTATTACTCGCTTTAAATAGTGTTATAGTCTCATTGTTGATTTTAAGTTGAATATTCTTACATTTTTTGTTTACAAAGAATGTAATTGAAAGTTTGCTTCGGGAAACGTGAAGCGAAAGCCATCTATTGACAAGAAAAGTTCATTTATAGTCACTCATTCATTTGAAAGCGTTATTATTGGTTTTAAATGGATTTATAATCTCATTATTGATTTTAAGTTCAATTTTCTTACAATTTTGTTTAAAACAGAATATAATTGAATGTTTGCCTCAAGAAACGTGACGCGCAAGCCATCCATTGATAACAAAAGTTTATTTATAGTCACTCATGCCTTCGGAAGCCTTATTACTTGCTTTAAATAGTTTTATAGTCTCATTGTTTATTTTAAGTTGAATATTCTTACATTTTTGGTTAACAAAGATTGTAATTGAATGTTTGCATCCGGAAACGTGAAGCGAAAGCCATCCATTGACAAGAAAAGTTCATTTATATTCACTCATTCATTTGAAAGCGTTATTATCGGTTTTAAGTGGATTTATAATCTTATTATTGATTTTAAGTTCAATTTTCTTATAATTTTGTTTAAAACAGAATATAATTGAATGTTTACCTCGAGAAACGTGACACGAAAGCCATCCATTGGAAACAAAAGTTTATTTATAGTCACTCATGGTTTCGGAAGCCTTATTACCCGCTTTAAATAGTTTTATAGCCTCATTATTGATTTTAAGTTGAATATTCTTATATTTTTGATTAAAACAGAATATAATTGAATGTTAGCCTCCGAAAACGTGAAGCGAAAGCTATCTATTGACAAGAAAAGTTCATTTATAGTCACTCATTCCTTTAAAAGCGTTATTATTGGTTTTAAATGGATTTATAATCTCATTATTGATTTTAAGATCAATTTTCTTACAATTTTGTTTAAAACAGAATATAATTGAATGTTTGCCTCGAGAAACTTGACGCGAATGCCATCCATTGACAACAAAAGTTTATTTATAGTCACTCATGCCTTCGGAAGCCTTATCACTCGATTTAAATAGTTTTATAGCCTCATTATTGATTTTAAGTTGAATATTCCTATATTTTTGATTAAAACAGAATATAATTGAATGTTAGCCTCCGGAAACGTGAAGCGAAAGCTATCTATTGACAAGAAAAGTTCATTTATAGTCACTCATTCCTTTAAAAGCGTTATTATTGGTTTTAAATGGATTTATAATCTCATTATTGATTTTAAGATCAATTTTCTTACAATTTTGTTTAAAACAGAATATAATTGAATGTTTGCCTCGAGAAACTTGACGCGAATGCCATCCATTGACAACAAAAGTTGATTTATAGTCACTCATGCTTTCAGAAGCCTTATCACTCGATTTAAATAGTTTTATAGTCTCATTGTTGATTTTAAGTTGAATATTCTTACATTTTTTGTTATCAAAGAATGTAATTGAAAGTTTGCTTCGGGAAACGTGAAGCGAAAGCCATCTATTGACAAGAAAAGTTCATTTATAGTCACTCATTCCTTTGAAAGCGTTATTATTGGTTTTAAGTGGATTTATAATTTCATTATTGATTTTAAGATCAATTTTCTTACAATTTTATTTAAAAACAGAATATAATTGAATGTTTGCCTCGAGAAACTTGACGCGAATATCATCCATTGACAACAAAGGTTTATTTATAGTCACTCATGGCTTCGGAAGCCTTATTACTCGATTTAAAAAGTTTTATAGTCTCATTATTGATTTTAAGTTGCATATTCTTACATTTTTGGTTATCAAAGAATGTAATTGAAAGTTTGCTTCAGGAAACGTGAAGTGAAATCCATCTATTGACAAGAAAAGTTCATTTATAGTCACTCATTCCTTTGAAAGCGTTATTATTGGTTTTAAATGGATTTATAATCTCATTATTGATTTTAAGTTCAATTTTCTTACAATTTTGTTTAAAACAGAATATAATTGAATGTTTGCCTCAAGAAACGTGACGCGCAAGCCATCCATTGATAACAAAAGTTTATTTATAGTCACTCATGCCTTCGGAAGCCTTATTACTCGCTTTAATTAGTTTTATAGTCTCATTGTTGATTTTAAGTTGAATATTCTTACATTTTTTGTTATCAAAGAATGTAATTGAAAGTTTGCTTCGGGAAACGTGAAGCGAAAGCCATCTATTGACAAGAAAAGTTCATTTATAGTCACTCATTCATTTGAAAGCGTTATTATTGGTTTTAAATGGATTTATAATCTCATTATTGATTTTAAGTTCAATTTTCTTACAATTTTGTTTAAAACATAATATAATTGAATGTTTGCCTCAAGAAACGTGACGCGCAAGCCATCCATTGATAACAAAAGTTTATTTATAGTCACTCATGCCTTCGGAAGCCTTATTACTGGCTTTAAATAGTTTTATAGTCTCATTGTTTATTTTAAGCTGAATATTCTTACATTTTTTGTTAACAAAGATTGTAATTGAATGTTTACCTCCGGAAACGTGAAGCGAAAGCCATCTATTGACAAGAAAAGTTCATTTATAGTCACTCATTCATTTGAAAGCGTTATTATTGGTTTTAAGTGGATTTATAATCTCATTATTGATTTTAAGATCAATTTTCTTACAATTTTATTTAAAAACAGAATATAATTGAATGTTTGCCTCGAGAAACTTGACGCGAATACCATCCATTGACAACAAAGGTTTATTTATAGTCACTTATGCCTTCGGAAGCCTTATTACTCGATTTAAATAGTTTTATAGTCTCATTGTTGATTTTAAGTTGCATATTCTTACATTTTTGGTTATCAAAGAATGTAATTGAAAGTTTGCTTCAGGAAACGTGAAGCGAAATCCATCTATTGACAAGAAAAGTTCATTTATAGTCACTCATTCCTTTGAAAGCGTTATTATTGGTTTTAAATGGATTTATAATCTAATTATTGATTTTAAGTTCAATTTTCTTACAATTTTGTTTAAAACAGAATATAATTGAATGTTTTCCTCAAGAAACGTGACGCGCAAGCCATTCATTGTCAACAAAAGTTTATTTATAGTCACTCATGCCTTCGGAAGCCCTATTACTCGCTTTAAATAGTTTTATAGTCTCATTGTTGATTTTAAGTTGAATATTCTTACATTTTTGGTTAAAACATATTATAATTGAATGTTAGCCTCGGGAAACGTGAAGCGAAAGCCATCTATTGACAAGAAAAGTTCATTTATAGTCACTCATTCCTTTGAAAGCGTTATTATTGGTTTTAAATGGATTTATAATCTCATTATTGATTTTAAGTTCAATTTTCTTATAATTTTGTTTAAAACAGAATATAATTGAATGTTTACCTCGAGAAACGTGACGCGAAAGCCATCCATTGACAACGAAAGTTTATTTATAGTCACTCATGCCTTCGGAAGCCTTATTACCCGCTTTAAATAGTTTTATAGTCTTATTATTGATTTTAAGTTGAATATTGTTACATTTTTGGTTAACAAAGATTGTAATTGAATGTTTGCCTCGAGAAACGTGAAACGAAAGCCATCTATTGACAAGAAAAGTTTATTTATAGTCACTCATTCCTTTGAAAGCGTTATTATTGGTGTTAAATGGATTTATAATCTCATTATTGTTTTTAAGTTCAATTTTCTTATAATTTTGTTTAAAACAGAATATAATTGAATGTTTACCTCGAGAAACGTGACGCGAAAGCCATCCATTGGAAACAAAAGTTTATTTACAGTCACTCATGGCTTCGGAAGCCTTATTACCCGCTTTAAATAGTTTTATAGCCTCATTATTGATTTTAAGTTGAATATTCTTATATTTTTGGTTAAAACAGAATATAATTGAATGTTAGCCTCCGGAAACGTGAAGCGAAAGCTATCTATTGACAAGAAAAGTTCATTTATAGTCACTCATTCCTTTGAAAGCGTTATTATTGGTTTTAAATGGATTTATAATCTCATTATTGATTTTAAGATCAATTTTCTTACAATTTTGTTTAAAACAGAATATAATTGAATGTTTGCCTCGAGAAACTTGACGCGAATGCCATCCATTGACAACAAAAGTTTATTTATAGTCACTCATGCCTTCGGAAGCCTTATCACTCGATTTAAATAGTTTTATAGTCTCATTGTTGATTTTAAGTTGAATATTCTTACATTTTTTGTTATCAAAGAATGTAATTGAAAGTTTGCTTCGGGAAACGTGAAGCGAAAGCCATCTATTGACAAGAAAAGTTCATTTATAGTCACTCATTCATTTGAAAGCGTTATTATTGGTTTTAAATGGATTTATAATCTCATTATTGATTTTAAGTTCAATTTTCTTACAATTTTGTTTAAAACAGAATATAATTGAATGTTTGCCTCAAGAAACGTGACGCGCAAGCCATCCATTGATAACAAAAGTTTATTTATAGTCACTCATGCCTTCGGAAGCCTTATTACTCGCTTTAAATAGTTTTATAGTCTCATTGTTGATTTTAAGTTAAATATTCTTACATTTTTGGTTAAAACAGATTATATTTGAATGTTAGCCTCGGGACACGTGAAGCGAAAGCCATCTATTGACAAGAAAATTTCATTTATAGTCACTCATTCCTTTGAAAGCGTTATTATTGGTTTTAAATGGATTTATAATCTCATTATTGATTTTAAGTTCAATTTTCTTACAATTTTGTTTAAAACAGAATATAATTGAATGTTTGCCTTGAGAAACCTGACGCGAAAGCCATTCATTGACAACAAAAGTTTATTTATAGTCACTCATGCCTTCGGAAGCCTTATTACTGGCTTTAAATAGTTTTATAGTCTCATTGTTTATTTTAAGCTGAATATTCTTACATTTTTGGTTAACAAAGATTGTAATTGAATGTTTGCCTCCGGAAACGTGAAGCGAAAGCCATCTATTGACAAGAAAAGTTCATTTATAGTCACTCATTCCTTTGAAAGCGTTATTATTGGTTTTAAATGGAATTATAATCTCATTATTGATTTTAAGTTCAATTTTCTTATAATTTTGTTTAAAACAGAATCTAATTGAATGTTTACCTCGAGAAACGTGACGCGAAAGCCATCCATTGACAACGAAAGTTTATTTATAGTTACTCATGCCTTCGGAAGCCTTATTACCCGCTTTAAATAGTTTTATAGTCTCAATATTGATTTTAAGTTGAATATTCTTACATTTTTGGTTAACAAAGATTGTAATTGAATGTTTGCCACAGGAAACGTGAAGCGAAAGCCATCTATTGACAAGAAAAGTTTATTTATAGTCACTCATTCCTTTGAAAGCGTTATTATTGGTTTTAAATGGATTTATAATCTCATTATTGATCTTAAGTTCAATTATCTTACAATTTTGTTTAAAACAGAATATAATTGAATGTTTTCCTCGAGAAACGTGATGCGAAGGCCATCCGTTGACAAGGAGAGTTTAGTTATAGTCACTCATGCCTTCGAAAGCCTTATTAATCGCTTTAAATACTTTTATAGTCTCATTGTTGATTTTAAGTTGAATATTCTTACATTTTTGGTTAACAAAGATTGTAATTGAATGTTTGCCTCGAGAAACGTGAAGCGAAAGCCATCTATTGACAAGAAAAGTTCATTTATAGTCACTCATTCCTTTGAAAGCGTTATTATTGGTTTTAAATGGATTTATAATCTCATTATTGATCTTAAGTTCAATTATCTTACAAATTTGTTTAAAACAGAATATAATTGAATGTTTTCCTCGAGAAACGTGATGCGAAGGCCATCCGTTGACAAGGAGAGTTTAGTTATAGTCACTCATGCCTTCGAAAGCCTTATTAATCGCTTTAAATACTTTTATAGTCTCATTGTTGATTTTAAGTTGAATATTCTTACATTTTTGGTTAACAAAGATTGTAATTGAATGTTTGCCTCGAGAAACGTGAAGCGAAAGCCATCTATTGACAAGAAAAGTTCATTTATAGTCACTCATTCCTTTTAAAGCCTTGTTATTGGTTTTAAATGGATTTATAATCTCATTATTGATTTTAAGTTCAATATTCTTATAATTTTCTTTAAAATAGAATATAATTGAATGTTTACCTCGAGAAACGTGACGCGAAAGCCATCCATTGGAAACAAAAGTTTATTTATAGTCACTCATGCCTTCGGAAGCGTTATTACCCGCTTTAAATAGTTTTATAGCCTCATTATTGATTTTAAATTGAATATTCTTACATTTTTGGTTAACAAAGATTGTAATTGAAAGTTTGCCACAGGAAACGTGAAGCGAAAGCCATCTATTGACAAGAAAAGTTTATTTATAGTCACTCATTCCTTTGAAAGCGTTATTATTGGTTTTAAATGGATTTATAATCTCATTATTGATTTTAAGTTCAATTTTCTTACAATTTTGTATAAAACAGAATATAATTGAATGTTTGCCTTGAGAAACGTCACGCGAAAGCCATCCATTGACAACAAAAGTTTATTTAGAGTCACTCATGCCTTCGGAAACGTGAAGCGAAAGCCATCTATTGACAAGAAAAGTTTATTTATAGTCACTCATTCCTTTGAAAGCGTTATTATTGGTTTTAAATGGATTTATAATCTCATTATTGATTTTAAGATCAATTTTCTTATAATTTTGTTTAAAACAGAATATAATTGAATGTTTGCCTCGAGAAACTTGACGCGAATGCCATCCATTGATAACAAAAGTTTATTTATAGTCACTCATGCCTTCAGAAGCCTTATCACTCGATTTAAAGAGTTTTATAGTCTCATTGTTGATTTTAAGTTGAATATTCTTACATTTTGTTCTCAAAGAATGTAATTGAAAGTTTGCTTCGGGAAACGTGAAGCGAAAGCCATCTATTGACAAGAAAAGTTCATTTATAGTCACTCATTCATTTGAAAGCGTTATTATTGGTTTTAAATGGATTTATAATCTCATTATTGATTTTAAGTTCAATTTTCTTACAATTTTGTTTAAAACAGAATATAATTGAATGTTTGCCTCAAGAAACGTGACGCGCAAGCCATCCATTGATAACAAAAGTTTATTTATAGTCACTCATGCCTTCGGAAGCCTTATTACTCGCTTTAAATAGTTTTATAGTCTCATTGTTGATTTTAAGTTGAATATTCTTACATTTTTTGTTATCAAAGAATGTAATTGAAAGTTTGCTTCGGGAAACGTGAAGCGAAAGCCATCTATTGACAAGAAAAGTTCATTTATAGTCACTCATTCATTTGAAAGCGTTATTATTGGTTTTAAATGGATTTATAATCTCATTATTGATTTTAAGTTCAATTTTCTTATAATTTTGTTTAAAACAGAATATAATTGAATGTTTGCCTCAAGAAACGTGACGCGCAAGCCATCCATTGATAACAAAAGTTTATTTATAGTCACTCATGCCTTCGGAAGCCTTATTACTGGCTTTAAATAGTTTTATAGTCTCATTGTTTATTTTAAGCTGAATATTCTTACATTTTTGGTTAACAAAGATTGTAATTGAATGTTTGCCTCCAGAAACGTGAAGCGAAAGCCATCTATTGACAAGAAAAGTTCATTTATAGTCACTCATTCATTTGAAAGCGTTATTATTGGTTTTAAGTGGATTTATAATCTCATTATTGATTTTAAGATCAATTTTCTTACAATTTTATTTAAAAACAGAATATAATTGAATGTTTGCCTCGAGAAACTTGACGCGAATACCATCCATTTACAACAAAGGTTTATTTATAGTCACTCATGCCTTCGGAAGCCTTATTACTCGATTTAAATAGTTTTATAGTCTCATTGTTGATTTTAAGTTGCATATTCTTACATTTTTGGTTATCAAAGAATGTAATTGACAGTTTGCTTCAGAAAACGTGAAGCGAAATCCATCTATTGACAAGAAAAGTTCATTTATAGTCACTCATTCCTTTGAAAGCGTTATTGTTGGTTTTAAATGGATTTATAATCTCATTATTGATTTTAAGTTCAATTTTCTTACAATTTTCTTTAAAACAGAATATAATTGAATGTTTTCCTCAAGAAACGTGACGCGCAAGCCATCCATTGTCAACAAAAGTTTATTTATAGTCACTCATGCCTTCGGAAGCCCTATTACTCGCTTTAAATAGTTTTATAGTCTCATTGTTGATTTTAAGTTGAATATTCTTACATTTTTGGTTAAAACATATTATAATTGAATGTTAGCCTCGGGAAACGTGAAGCGAAAGCCATCTATTGACAAGAAAAGTACATTTATAGTCACTCATTCCTTTGAAAGCGTTATTATTGGTGTTAAATGGATTTATAATCTCGTTATTGTTTTTAAGTTCAATTTTCTTATAATTTTGTTTAAAACAGAATATAATTGAATGTTTGCCTCGAGAAACTTGACGCGAATGCCATCCATTGATAACAAAAGTTTATTTATAGTCACTCATGCCTTCGGAAGCCTTATCACTCGATTTAAATAGTTTTATAGTCTCATTGTTGATTTTAAGTTGAATATTCTTACATTTTTTGTTATCAAAGAATGTAATTGAAAGTTTGCTTCGGGAAACGTGAAGCGAAAGCCATCTATTGACAAGAAAAGTTCATTTATAGTCACTCATTCATTTGAAAGCGTTATTATTGGTTTTAAATGGATTTATAATCTCATTATTGATTTTAAGTTCAATTTTCTTACAATTTTGTTTAAAACAGAATATAATTGAATGTTTGCCTCAAGAAACGTGATGCGCAAGCCATCCATTGATAACAAAAGTTTATTTATAGTCACTCATGCCTTCGGAAGCCTTATTACTGGCTTTAAATAGTTTTATAGTCTCATTGTTTATTTTAAGCTGAATATTCTTACATTTTTGGTTAACAAAGATTGTAATTGAATGTTTGCCACCGGAAACGTGAAGCGAAAGCCATCTATTGACAAGAATAGTTCATTTATAGTCACTCATTCATTTGAAAGCGTTATTATTGGTTTTAAGTGGATTTATAATCTCATTATTGATTTTAAGATCAATTTTCTTACAATTTTATTTAAAAACAGAATATAATTGAATGTTTGCCTCGAGAAACTTGACGCGAATACCATCCATTGACAACAAAGGTTTATTTATAGTCACTCATGCCTTCGGAAGCCTTATTACTCGATTTAAATAGTTTTATAGTCTCATTGTTGATTTTAAGTTGCATATTCTTACATTTTTGGTTATCAAAGAATGTAATTGAAAGTTTGCTTCAGGAAACGTGAAGCGAAATCCATCTATTGACAAGAAAAGTTCATTTATAGTCACTCATTCCTTTGAAAGCGTTATTATTGGTTTTAAATGGATTTATATTCTTATTATTGATTTTAAGTTCAATTTTCTTATAATTTTGTTTAAAACAGAATATAATTGAATGTTTACCTCGAGAAACGTGACGCGAAAGCCATCCATTGGAAACAAAAGTTTATTTATAGTCACTCATGGTTTCGGAAGCCTTATTACCCGCTTTAAATAGTTTTATAGCCTCATTATTGATTTTAAGTTGAATATTCTTATATTTTTGATTAAAACAGAATATAATTGAATGTTAGCCTCCGGAAACGTGAAGCGAAAGCTATCTATTGACAAGAAAAGTTCATTTATAGTCACTCATTCCTTTGAAAGCGTTATTATTGGTTTTAAATGGATTTATAATCTCATTATTGATTTTAAGATCAATTTTCTTATAATTTTGTTTAAAACAGAATATAATTGAATGTTTGCCTCGAGAAACTTGACGCGAATGCCATCCATTGATAACAAAAGTTTATTTATAGTCACTCATGCCTTCAGAAGCCTTATCACTCGATTTAAAGAGTTTTATAGTCTCATTGTTGATTTTAAGTTGAATATTCTTACATTTTGTTCTCAAAGAATGTAATTGAAAGTTTGCTTCGGGAAACGTGAAGCGAAAGCCATCTATTGACAAGAAAAGTTCATTTATAGTCACTCATTCATTTGAAAGCGTTATTATTGGTTTTAAATGGATTTATAATCTCATTATTGATTTTAAGTTCAATTTTCTTACAATTTTGTTTAAAACAGAATATAATTGAATGTTTGCCTCAAGAAACGTGACGCGCAAGCCATCCATTGATAAGAAAAGCTTATTTATAGTCACTCATGCCTTCGGAAGCCTTATTACTCGCTTTAAATAGTTTTATAGTCTCATTGTTGATTTTAAGTTGAATATTCTTACATTTTTTGTTATCAAAGAATGTAATTGAAAGTTTGCTTCGGGAAACGTGAAGCGAAAGCCATCTATTGACAAGAAAAGTTCATTTATAGTCACTCATTCATTTGAAAGCGTTATTATTGGTTTTAAATGGATTTATAATCTCATTATTGATTTTAAGTTCAATTTTCTTATAATTTTGTTTAAAACAGAATATAATTGAATGTTTGCCTCAAGAAACGTGACGCGCAAGCCATCCATTGATAACAAAAGTTTATTTATAGTCACTCATGCCTTCGGAAGCCTTATTACTGGCTTTAAATAGTTTTATAGTCTCATTGTTTATTTTAAGCTGAATATTCTTACATTTTTGGTTAACAAAGATTGTAATTGAATGTTTGCCTCCAGAAACGTGAAGCGAAAGCCATCTATTGACAAGAAAAGTTCATTTATAGTCACTCATTCATTTGAAAGCGTTATTATTGGTTTTAAGTGGATTTATAATCTCATTATTGATTTTAAGATCAATTTTCTTACAATTTTATTTAAAAACAGAATATAATTGAATGTTTGCCTCGATAAACTTGACGCGAATACCATCCATTGACAACAAAGGTTTATTTATAGTCACTCATGCCTTCGGAAGCCTTATTACTCGATTTAAATAGTTTTATAGTCTCATTGTTGATTTTAAGTTGCATATTCTTACATTTTTGGTTATCAAAGAATGTAATTGAAAGTTTGCTTCAGAAAACGTGAAGCGAAATCCATCTATTGACAAGAAAAGTTCATTTATAGTCACTCATTCCTTTGAAAGCGTTATTGTTGGTTTTAAATGGATTTATAATCTCATTATTGATTTTAAGTTCAATTTTCTTACAATTTTCTTTAAAACAGAATATAATTGAATGTTTTCCTCAAGAAACGTGACGCGCAAACCATCCATTGTCAACAAAAGTTTATTTATAGTCACTCATGCCTTCGGAAGCCCTATTACTCGCTTTAAATAGTTTTATAGTCTCATTGTTGATTTTAAGTTGAATATTCTTACATTTTTGGTTAAAACATATTATAATTGAATGTTAGCCTCGGGAAACGTGAAGCGAAAGCCATCTATTGACAAGAAAAGTACATTTATAGTCACTCATTCCTTTGAAAGCGTTATTATTGGTGTTAAATGGATTTATAATCTCGTTATTGTTTTTAAGTTCAATTTTCTTATAATTTTGTTTAAAACAGAATATAATTGAATGTTTGCCTCGAGAAACTTGACGCGAATGCCATCCATTGATAACAAAAGTTTATTTATAGTCACTCATGCCTTCGGAAGCCTTATCACTCGATTTAAATAGTTTTATAGTCTCATTGTTGATTTTAAGTTGAATATTCTTACATTTTTTGTTATCAAAGAATGTAATTGAAAGTTTGCTTCGGGAAACGTGAAGCGAAAGCCATCTATTGACAAGAAAAGTTCATTTATAGTCACTCATTCATTTGAAAGCGTTATTATTGGTTTTAAATGGATTTATAATCTCATTATTGATTTTAAGTTCAATTTTCTTACAATTTTGTTTAAAACAGAATATAATTGAATGTTTGCCTCAAGAAACCTGATGCGCAAGCCATCCATTGATAACAAAAGTTTATTTATAGTCACTCATGCCTTCGGAAGCCTTATTACTGGCTTTAAATAGTTTTATAGTCTCATTGTTTATTTTAAGCTGAATATTCTTACATTTTTGGTTAACAAAGATTGTAATTGAATGTTTGCCACCGGAAACGTGAAGCGAAAGCCATCTATTGACAAGAATAGTTCATTTATAGTCACTCATTCATTTGAAAGCGTTATTATTGGTTTTAAGTGGATTTATAATCTCATTATTGATTTTAAGATCAATTTTCTTACAATTTTATTTAAAAACAGAATATAATTGAATGTTTGCCTCGAGAAACTTGACGCGAATACCATCCATTGACAACAAAGGTTTATTTATAGTCACTCATGCCTTCGGAAGCCTTATTACTCGATTTAAATAGTTTTATAGTCTCATTGTTGATTTTAAGTTGCATATTCTTACATTTTTGGTTATCAAAGAATGTAATTGAAAGTTTGCTTCAGGAAACGTGAAGCGAAATCCATCTATTGACAAGAAAAGTTCATTTATAGTCACTCATTCCTTTGAAAGCGTTATTATTGGTTTTAAATGGATTTATATTCTTATTATTGATTTTAAG
Source organism: Theobroma cacao (assembly GCF_053813885.1). Classification (NCBI taxonomy): domain Eukaryota; kingdom Viridiplantae; phylum Streptophyta; class Magnoliopsida; order Malvales; family Malvaceae; genus Theobroma; species Theobroma cacao. Next base: position 28,648,115 of record NC_142647.1, read on the forward strand.
TTCAATTTTCTTATAATTTTGTTTAAAACAGAATATAATTGAATGTTTACCTCGAGAAACGTGACGCGAAAGCCATCCATTGGAAACAAAAGTTTATTTATAGTCACTCATGGTTTCGGAAGCCTTATTACCCGCTTTAAATAGTTTTATAGCCTCATTATTGATTTTAAGTTGAATATTCTTATATTTTTGATTAAAACAGAATATAATTGAATGTTAGCCTCCGGAAACGTGAAGCGAAAGCTATCTATTGACAAGAAAAGTTCATTTATAGTCACTCATTCCTTTGAAAGCGTTATCATTGGTTTTAAATGGATTTATAATCTCATTATTGATTTTAAGATCAATTTTCTTACAATTTTGTTTAAAACAGAATATAATTGAATGTTTGCCTCGAGAAACTTGACGCGAATGCCATCCATTGATAACAAAAGTTTATTTATAGTCACTCATGCCTTCAGAAGCCTTATCACTCGATTTAAAGAGTTTTATAGTCTCATTGTTGATTTTAAGTTGAATATTCTTACATTTTGTTCTCAAAGAATGTAATTGAAAGTTTGCTTCGGGAAACGTGAAGCGAAAGCCATCTATTGACAAGAAAAGTTCATTTATAGTCACTCATTCATTTGAAAGCGTTATTATTGGTTTTAAATGGATTTATAATCTCATTATTGATTTTAAGTTCAATTTTCTTACAATTTTGTTTAAAACAGAATATAATTGAATGTTTGCCTCAAGAAACGTGACGCGCAAGCCATCCATTGATAAGAAAAGTTTATTTATAGTCACTCATGCCTTCGGAAGCCTTATTACTCGCTTTAAATAGTTTTATAGTCTCATTGTTGATTTTAAGTTGAATATTCTTACATTTTTTGTTATCAAAGAATGTAATTGAAAGTTTGCTTCGGGAAACGTGAAGCGAAAGCCATCTATTGACAAGAAAAGTTCATTTATAGTCACTCATTCATTTGAAAGCGTTATTATTGGTTTTAAATGGATTTATAATCTCATTATTGATTTTAAATTCAATTTTCTTATAATTTTGTTTAAAACAGAATCTAATTGAATGTTTACCTCGAGAAACGTGACGCGAATGCCATCCATTGACAACGAAAGTTTATTTATAGTCACTCATGCCTTCGGAAGCCTTATTACCCGCTTTAAATAGTTTTATAGTGTCAATATTGATGTTAAGTTGAATATTCTTACATTTTTGGTTAAATTATATTATAATTGAATGTTAGCCTCGGGAAACGTGAAGCGAAAGCCATCTATTGACAAGAAAAGTTCATTTATAGTCACTCATTCGTTTGAAAGCGTTATTATTGGTTTTATATGGATTTATAATCTCATTATTGATTTTAAGTTCAATTTTCTTATAATTTTGTTTAAAACAGAATATAATTGAATGTTTACCTCGAGAAACGTGACGCGAAAGCCATCCTTTGGAAACAAAAGTTTATTTACAGTCACTCATGGCTTCGGAAGCCTTATTACCCGCTTTAAATAGTTTTATAGCCTCATTATTGATTTTAAGTTGAATATTCTTATATTTTTGGTTAAAACAGAATATAATTGAATGTTAGCCTCCGAAAACGTGAAGCGAAAGCTATCTATTGACAAGAAAAGTTCATTTATAGTCACTCATTCCTTTGAAAGCGTTATTATTGGTTTTAAATGGATTTATAATCTCATTATTGATTTTAAGATCAATTTTCTTACAATTTTGTTTAAAACAGAATATAATTGAATGTTTGCCTCGAGAAACTTGACGCGAATGCCATCCATTGACAACAAAAGTTTATTTATAGTCACTCATGCCTTCGGAAGCCTTATCACTCGATTTAAATAGTTTTATAGTCTCATTGTTGATTTTAAGTTGAATATTCTTACATTTTTTGTTATCAAAGAATGTAATTGAAAGTTTGCTTCGGGAAACGTGAAGCGAAAGCCATCTATTGACAAGAAAAGTTCTTTTATAGTCACTCATTCATTTGAAAGCGTTATTATTGGTTTTAAATGGATTTATAATCTCATTATTGATTTTAAGTTCAATTTTCTTACAATTTTGTTTAAAACAGAATATAATTGAATGTTTGCCTCAAGAAACGTGACGCGCAAGCCATCCATTGATAACAAAAGTTTATTTATAGTCACTCATGCCTTCGGAAGCCTTATTACTCGCTTTAAATAGTTTTATAGTCTCATTGTTGATTTTAAGTTGAATATTCTTACATTTTTTGTTATCAAAGAATGTAATTGAAAGTTTGCTTCGGGAAACGTGAAGCGAAAGCCATCTATTGACAAGAAAAGTTCATTTATAGTCACTCATTCATTTGAAAGCGTTATTATTGGTTTTAAATGGATTTATAATCTCATTATTGATTTTAAGTTCAATTTTCTTACAATTTTGTTTAAAACAGAATATAATTGAATGTTTGCCTCAAGAAACGTGACGCGCAAGCCATCCATTGATAACAAAAGTTTATTTATAGTCACTCATGCCTTCGGAAGCCTTATTACTGGCTTTAAATAGTTTTATAGTCTCATTGTTTATTTTAAGCTGAATATTCTTACATTTTTGGTTAACAAAGATTGTAATTGAATGTTTGCCTCCGGAAACGTGAAGCGAAAGCCATCTATTGACAAGAAAAGTTCATTTATAGTCACTCATTCATTTGAAAGCGTTATTATTGGTTTTAAGTGGATTTATAATCTCATTATTGATTTTAAGATCAATTTTCTTACAATTTTATTTAAAAACAGAATATAATTGAATGTTTGCCTCGAGAAACTTGACGCGAATACCATCCATTGACAACAAAGGTTTATTTATAGTCACTCATGCCTTCGGAAGCCTTATTACTCGATTTAAATAGTTTTATAGTCTCATTGTTGATTTTAAGTTGCATATTCTTACATTTTTGGTTATCAAAGAATGTAATTGAAAGTTTGCTTCGGGAAACGTGAAGCGAAAGCCATCTATTGACAAGAAAAGTTCATTTATAGTCACTCATTCATTTGAAAGCGTTATTATTGGTTTTAAATGGATTTATAATCTCATTATTGATTTTAAGTTCAATTTTCTTACAATTTTGTTTAAAACAGAATATAATTGAATGTTTGCCTCAAGAAACGTGACGCGCAAGCCATCCATTGATAACAAAAGTTTATTTATAGTCACTCATGCCTTCGGAAGCCTTATTACTCGCTTTAAATAGTTTTATAGTCTCATTGTTGATTTTAAGTTGAATATTCTTACATTTTTTGTTATCAAAGAATGTAATTGAAAGTTTGCTTCGGGAAACGTGAAGCGAAAGCCATCTATTGACAAGAAAATTTCATTTATAGTCACTCATTCATTTGAAAGCGTTATTATTGGTTTTAAATGGATTTATAATCTCATTATTGATTTTAAGTTCAATTTTCTTACAATTTTGTTTAAAACAGAATATAATTGAATGTTTGCCTCAAGAAACGTGACGCGCAAGCCATCCATTGATAACAAAAGTTTATTTATAGTCACTCATGCCTTCGGAAGCCTTATTACTGGCTTTAAATAGTTTTATAGTCTCATTGTTTATTTTAAGCTGAATATTCTTACATTTTTGGTTAACAAAGATTGTAATTGAATGTTTGCCTCCGGAAACGTGAAGCGAAAGCCATCTATTGACAAGAAAAGTTCATTTATAGTCACTCATTCATTTGAAAGCGTTATTATTGGTTTTAAGTGGATTTATAATCTCATTATTGATTTTAAGATCAATTTTCTTACAATTTTATTTAAAAACAGAATATAATTGAATGTTTGCCTCGAGAAACTTGACGCGAATACCATCCATTGACAACAAAGGTTTATTTATAGTCACTCATGCCTTCGGAAGCCTTATTACTCGATTTAAGTAGTTTTATAGTCTCATTGTTGATTTTAAGTTGCATATTCTTACATTTTTGCTTATCAAAGAATGTAATTGAAAGTTTGCTTCAGGAAACGTGAAGCGAAATCCATCTATTGACAAGAAAAGTTCATTTATAGTCACTCATTCCTTTGAAAGCGTTATTGTTGGTTTTAAATGGATTTATAATCTCATTATCTATTTTAAGTTCAATTTTCTTACAATTTTGTTTAAAACAGAATATAATTGAATGTTTTCCTCAAGAAACGTGACGCGCAAGCCATCCATTGTCAACAAAAGTTTATTTATAGTCACTCATGCCTTCGAAAGCCCTATTACTCGCTTTAAATAGTTTTATAGTCTCATTGTTGATTTTAAGTTGAATATTCTTACATTTTTGGTTAAAACATATTATAATTGAATGTTAGCCTCGGGAAACGTGAAGCGAAAGCCATCTATTGACAAGAAAAGTTCATTTATAGTCACTCATTCCTTTGAAAGCGTTATTATTGGTTTTAAATGGATTTATAATCTCATTATTGATTTTAAGTTCAATTTTCTTATAATTTTGTTTAAAACAGAATATAATTGAATGTTTACCTCGAGAAACGTGACGCGAAAGCCAACCATTGACAACGAAAGTTTATTTATAGTCACTCATGCCTTCGGAAGCCTTATTACCCGCTTTAAATAGTTTTATAGTCTCATTATTGATTTTAAGTTGAATATTGTTACATTTTTGGTTAACAAAGATTGTAATTGAATGTTTGCCTCGAGAAACGTGAAGCGAAAGCCATCTATTGACAAGAAAAGTTCATTTATAGTCACTCATTCCTTTGAAAGCGTTATTATTGGTCTTAAATGGATTTATAATCTCATTATTGTTTTTAAGTTCAATTTTCTTATAATTTTGTTTAAAACAGAATATAATTGAATGTTTACCTCGAGAAACGTGACGCGAAAGCCATCCATTGGAAAGAAAAGTTTATTTATAGTCACTCATGCCTTCGGAAGCCTTATTACGGGATTTAAAGAGTTTTATAGTCTCATTGTTTATTTTAAGCTGAATATTCTTACAATTTTAGTTAACAAAGATTGTAATTGAATGTTTGCCTCGAGAAACGTGACGCGAAGGCCATCCATTGACAAGGAAAGTATAGTTATAGTCACTTATGCCTTCGGAAGCCTTATTAATCGCTTTAAATGCTTTTATAGTCTCCTTGTTGATTTTAAGTTGAATATTCTTACATTTTTGGTTAACAAAGATTGTAATTGAATGTTTGCCTCTAGAAACGTGAAGCGAAAGCCATCTATTAACAAGAAAAGTTCATTTATAGTCTATCATTCCTTTGAAAGCGTTATTATTGGTTTTAAATGGATTTATAATCTCATTATTGATTTTAAGTTCAATTTTCTTATAATTTTGTTTAAAACAGAACATAATTGAATGTTTACCTCGAGAAACGTGACGCGAAAGCCATCCATTGACAACAAAAGTTTATTTATAGTCACTCACGCCTTCGGAAGCCTTATTACTCGCTTTAAATAGTTTTATAGTCTCATTGTTGATTTTAAGTTGAATATTCTTACATTTTTGGTTAACAAAGATTGTAATTGAAAGTTTGCTTCGGGAAACGTGAAGCGAAAGCCATCTATTGACAAGGGAAGTTCATTTATAGTCACTCATTCCTTTGAAAGAGTTATTATTGGTTTTAAATGGATTTATAATCTCATTGTTGATTTTAAGTTCAATTTTCTTACAATTTTGTTTAAAACAGAATATAATTGAATGTTTGCCTTGAGAAACGTGACGCGAAAGCCATCCATTGACAACAAAAGTTTATTTAGAGTCACTCATGCCTTCGGAAGCATTATTACTCTCTTTAAATAGTTTTAAAGTCTCATTGTTGATTTTAAGTTGAATATTCTTACATTTTTGGTTATCAAAGATTGTAATTGAATGTTTGCCTCGGGAAACGTGAAGCGAAAGCCGTCTTTTGACAAGAAAAGTTCATTTATAGTCACTAATTCCTTTGAAAGCGTTATTATTGGTTTTAAATGGATTTATAATCTCATTATTGATTTTAAGTTCAATTTTCTTACAATTTTGTTTAAAACAGAATATAATTGAATGTTTACCTCGAGAAACTTGACGCGAATGCCATCCATTGACAACAAAAGTTTATTTGTAGTCACTCATGCCTTCGGAAGCCTTATTACTCGATTTAAATAGTTTTAGTCTCATTGTTGATTTTAAGTTGAATATTCTTACATTTTTGGTTATCAAAGAATGTAATTGAAAGTTTGCTTCGGGAAACGTGAAGCGAAAGCCATCTATTGACAAGAAAAATTCATTTATAGTCACTCATTCCTTTGAAAGCGTTATTATTGGTTTTAAATGGATTTATAATCTCATTATTGATTTTAAGTTCAATTTTCTTAGAATTTTGTTTAAAATAGAATATAATTGAATGTTTGCCTCAAGAAACGTGACGCGCAAGCCATCCATTGTCAACAAAAGTTTATTTATTGTCACTCATGCCTTCGGAAGCCTTATTACTGGCTTTAAATAGTTTTATAGTCTCATTGTTTATTTTAAGCTGAATATTCTTACAATTTTGGTTAACAAAGATTGTAATTGAATGTTTGCCTCAGGAAATATGAAGCGAAAGCCATCTATTGACAAGAAAAGTTCATTTATAGTCACTCATTCCTTTGAAAGCGTTATTATTTGTTTTAAATGGATTTATAATCTCATTATGGATTTTAAGTTCAATTTTCCTATAATTTTGGTTAAAACAGAATATAATTGAATGTTTGCCTCGAGAAACGTGATGCGAAAGCCATCCATTGACAAGGAAAGTTTAGTTATAGTCACTCATGCCTTCGGAAGCCTTATTAATCGCTTTAAATGCTTTTATAGTCTCATTGTTGATTTTAAGTTGAATATTCTTACATTTTTGGTTAACAAAGATTGTAATTGAATGTTTGCCTTGAGAAACGTGAAGCGAAAACCATCTATTGACAAGAAAAGTTCATTTATAGTCACTCATTCCTTTGAAAGCGTTATTATTGGTTTTAAAAGGATTTATAATCTCATTATTGATTTTAAGTTCAATTTTCTTAGAATTTTGGTTAAAATAGAATATAATTGAATGTTTGCCTCGAGAAACGTGACGCGAAGGCCATCCATTGACAAGGAAAGTTTAGTTATAGTCACTCATGCCTTCGGAAGCCTTATTAATCGCTTTAAATGCTTTTATAGTCTCCTTGTTGATTTTAAGTTGAATATTCTTACATTTTTGGTTATCAAAGATTGTAATTGAATGTTTGCCTTGGAAAACGTGAAGCGAAAGCCGTCTTTTGACAAGAAAAGTTCATTTATAGTCACTAATTCCTTTGAAAGCGTTATTATTGGTTTTAAATGGATTTATAATCTCATTATTGATTTTAAGTTCAATTTTCTTACAATTTTGTTTAAAACAGAATATAATTGAATGTTTGCCTCGAGAAACTTGACGCGAATGCCATCCATTGACAGCAAAAGTTTGTTTGTAGTCACTCATGCCTTCGGAAGCCTTATTACTCGATTTAAATAGTTTTAGTCTCATTGTTGATTTTAAGTTGAATATTCTTACATTTTTGGTTATCAAAGAATGTAATTGAAAGTTTGCTTCGGGAAACGTGAAGCGAAAGCCATCTATTGACAAGAAAAATTCATTTATAGTCACTCATTCCTTTGAAAGCGTTATTATTGGTTTTAAATGGATTTATAATCTCATTATTGATTTTAAGTTCAATTTTCTTAGAATTTTGTTTAAAATAGAATATAATTGAATGTTTGCCTCAAGAAACGTGACGCGCAAGCCATCCATTGTCAACAAAAGTTTATTTATTGTCACTCATGCCTTCGGAAGCCTTATTACTGGCTTTAAATAGTTTTATAGTCTCATTGTTTATTTTAAGCTGAATATTCTTACAATTTTGGTTAACAAAGATTGTAATTGAATGTTTGCCTCAGGAAATATGAAGCGAAAGCCATCTATTGACAAGAAAAGTTCATTTATAGTCACTCATTCCTTTGAAAGCGTTATTATTTGTTTTAAATGGATTTATAATCTCATTATGGATTTTAAGTTCAATTTTCCTATAATTTTGGTTAAAACAGAATATAATTGAATGTTTGCCTCGAGAAACGTGATGCGAAAGCCATCCATTGACAAGGAAAGTTTAGTTATAGTCACTCATGCCTTCGGAAGCCTTATTAATCGCTTTAAATGCTTTTATAGTCTCATTGTTGATTTTAAGTTGAATATTCTTACATTTTTGGTTAACAAAGATTGTAATTGAATGTTTGCCTTGAGAAACGTGAAGCGAAAACCATCTATTGACAAGAAAAGTTCATTTATAGTCACTCATTCCTTTGAAAGCGTTATTATTGGTTTTAAAAGGATTTATAATCTCATTATTGATTTTAAGTTCAATTTTCTTAGAATTTTGGTTAAAATAGAATATAATTGAATGTTTGCCTCGAGAAACGTGACGCGAAGGCCATCCATTGACAAGGAAAGTTTTGTTATAGTCACTCATGCCTTCGGAAGCCTTATTAATCGCTTTAAATGCTTTTATAGTCTCCTTGTTGATTTTAAGTTGAATATTCTTACATTTTTGGTTAACAAAGATTGTAATTGAATATTTGCCTCGAGAAACGTGAAGCGAAAGCCATCTATTGTCAAGAAAAGTTCATTTATAGTCACTCATTCCTTTGAAAGCGTTATTATCGGTTTTAATTGGATTTATAATCTCATTATTGATTTTAAGTTTAATTTTCTTACAATTTTGTTTAAAACAGAATATAATTGAATGTTTGCCTTGAGAAACGTGACGCGAAAGCCATCCATTGACAACAAAAGTTTATTTATAGTCACTCATGCCTTCACAAGCCTTATTACTGGCTTTAAATAGTTTTATAGTCTTATTGTTGATTTTAAGTTGAATATTCTTACATTTTGGGTTAACAAAGATTGTAATTGAAAGTTTGGTTCGGGAAACGTGAAGCGAAAGCCATCTATTGACAAGAGAAGTTCATTTATAGTCACTCATTCCTTTGAAAGTGTTATTATTGGTTTTAAATGGATTTATAATCTCATTGTTGATTTTAAGTTCAATTTTCTTACAATTTTGTTTAAAACAGAATATAATTGAATGTTTGCCTCGAGAAACGTGACGCGAAAGCCATCCATAGACAACAAAAGTTTATTTATAGTCACTCACGCCTTCGGAAGCCTTATTACTGGCTTTAAATAGTTTTATAGTCTCATTATTGATTTTAAGTTGAATATTCTTACATTTTTGGTTAAAACATATTATAATTGAATGTTAACCTCGGGAAACGTGAAGCGAAAGCCATCTATTGACAAGAAAAGTTCATTTACAGTCACTCATTCCTTTGAAAGCGTTATTATTGGTTTTAAATGGATTTATAATCTCATTATTGATTTTAAGTTCAATTTTCTTACAATGTTGTTTAAAACAGAATATAATTGAATGTTTGCCTCGAGAAACGTGACGCGAAAGCCATCTATTGACAAGAAAAGTTCATTTATAGTCACTCATTCCTTTGAAAGCGTTATTATTTGTTTTAAATGGATTTACAATCTCATTATGGATTTTAAGTTCAATTTTCTTAGAATTTTGGTTAAAACAGAATATAAATGAATGTTTGCCTCGAGAAACATGACGGGAAGGCCATCCATTGACAAGGAAAGTTAAGTTATAGTCACTCATGCCTTCGGAAGCCTTATTAATCGCTTTAAATGCTTTTATAGTCTCATTGTTGATTTTAAGTTGAATATTCTTACATTTTTGGTTAAAACAGATTATAATTGAATGTTTGCCTCGGGAAACGTGAAGCGAAAGCCATTTATTGACAAGAAAAGTTCATTTATAGTCACTCATTCCTTTGAAAGCGTTATTATTGGTTTTAAATGGATTTATATTCTCATTATTGATTTTACGTTCAATTTTCTTACAATTTTGTTTAAAACAGAATATAATTGAATGTTTGCCTCGAGAAACGTGACGCGAAAGCCATCCATAGACAACAAAAGTTTATTTATAGTCACTCACGCCTTCGGAAGCCTTATTACTGGCTTTAAATAGTTTTATAGTCTCATTGTTTATTTTAAGCTGAATATTCTTACATTTTTGGTTAACAAAGATTGTAATTGAATGTTTGCCTCAAAAAACGTGAAGCGAAAGCCATCTATTGACAAGAAAAGTTCATTTATAGTCACTCATTCCTTTGAAAGCGATATTATTTGTTTTAAATGGATTTATAATCTCATTATGGATTTTAAGTTCAATTTTCCTATAATTTTGGTTAAAACAGAATATAATTGAATGTTTGCCTCGAGAAACGTGACGCGAAAGTCATCCTTTGACAAGGAAAGTTTAGTTATAGTCACTCATGCCTTCGGAAGCCTTATTAATCGCTTTAAATGCTTTTATAGTCTCATTGTTGATTTTAAGTTGAATATTCTTACATTTTTGGTTAACAAAGATTGTAATTGAATGTTTGCCTTGAGAAACGTGAAGCGAAAGCCATCTATTGACAAGAAAAGTTCATTTATAGTCACTCATTCCTTTGAAAGAGTTATTATTGGTTTTAAATGGATTTATAATCTCATTATTGATTTTAAGTTCAATTTTCTTAGAATTTTGGTTAAAACATAATATAATTGAATGTTTGCCTTGAGAAACGTGACGCGAAAGCCATCCATTGACAAGGAAAGTTTAGTTATAGTCACTCATGCCTTCGGAAGCCTTATTAATCGCTTTAAATGCTTTTATAGTCTCATTGTTGATTTTAAGTTGAATATTCTTACATTTTTGGTTAAAACAGATTATAATTGAATGTTAGCCTCGGGAAACGTGAAGCGAAAGCCTTCTATTGACAAGAAAAGTTCATTTATAGTCACTCATTCCTTTGAAAGCGTTATTATTGGTTTTAAATGTATTTATAATCTCATTATTGATTTTAAGTTCATTTTTCTTACAATTTTGTTTAAAACAGAATATAATTGAATGTTTGCCTTGAGAAACGTGAAGCGAAAGCCATCCATTGACAACAAAAATTTATTTATAGTCACTCATGCCTTCGGAAGCCTTATTACTGGCTTTAAATAGTTTTATAGTCTCATTGTTTATTTTAAGCTGAATATTCTTACATTTTTGGTTAACAAAGATTGTAATTGAATGTTTGCCTCCGGAAACGTGAAGCGAAAGCCATCTATTGACAAGAAAAGTTCATTTATAGTCACTCATTACTTTGAAAGCGTTATTATTGGTTTTAAATGGATTTATAATCTCATTATTGATTTTAAGTTCAATTTTCTTATAATTTTATTTAAAACTGAATATAATTGAATGTTTACCTCGAGAAACGTGACGCGAAAGCCATCCATTGACAACGAAAGTTTATTTATAGTCACTCATGCCTTCGGAAGCCTTATTACCCGCTTTAAATAGTTTAATAGTCTCATTATTGATTTTAAGTTTAATATTCTTACATTTTTGGTTAAAACATATTATACTTGAAAGTTAGCCTCGGGAAACGCGAAGCAAAAGCCATCTATTGACAAGAAAAGTTCATTTATAGTCACTCATTCCTTTGAAAGCGTTATTATTGGTTTTAAATGGATTTATAATCTCATTATTGATTTTAAGTTCAATTTTCTTATAATTTTGTTTAAAACAGAATATAATTGAATGTTTGCCTCGAGAAACGTGACGCGAAAGCCATCCATTGACAACAAAAGTTTATTTATAGTCACTCATGCCTTCGGAAGCCTTATTACTGGCTTTAAATAGTTTTATAGTCTCATTGTTTATTTTAAACTGAATATTCTTACATTTTTGGTTAACAAAGATTGTAATTGAATGTTTGCCTCAGGAAACGTGAAGCGAAAGCCATCTATTGACAAGAAAAGTTCATTTATAGTCGCTCATTCCTTTGAAAGCGTTATTATTTGTTTTAAATGGATTTATAATCTCATTATGGATTTTAAGTTCAATTTTCCTATAATTTTGGTTAAAACAGAATATAATTGAATGTTTGCCTCGAGAAACGTGACGCGAAAGTCATCATTTGACAAGGAAAGTTTAGTTATAGTCACTCATGCCTTCGGAAGCCTTATTAATCGCTTTAAATGCTTTTATAGTCTCATTGTTGATTTTAAGTTGAATATTCTTACATTTTTGGTTAACAAAGATTGTAATTGAATGTTTGCCTTGAGAAACGTGAAGCGAAAGCCATCTATTGACAAGAAAAGTTCATTTATAGTCACTCATTCCTTTGAAAGCGTTATTGTTGGTTTTAAATGGATTTACAATCTCATTATTGATTTTAAGTTCAATTTTCTTAGAATTTTGGTTAAAACAGAATATAAATGAATGTTTGCCTCGAGAAACATGACGGGAAGGCCATCCATTGACAAGGAAAGTTTAGTTATAGTCACTCATGACTTCGGAAGCCTTATTAATCGCTTTAAATGCTGTTATAGTCTCATTGTTGATTTTAAGTTGAATATTCTTACATTTTTGGTTAACAAAGATTGTAATTGAATGTTTGCCTCGAGAAACGTGAAGCGAAAGCCATCTATTGACAAAAAAAGTTAATTTATAGTCTATCATTCCTTTGAAAGCGTTATTATTGGTTTTAAATGGATTTATAATCTCATTATTGATTTTAAGTTCAATTTTCTTATAATTTTGTTTAAAACAGAATATAATTGAATATTTACCTCGAGAAACATGACGCGAAAGCCATTCATTGACGACAAAAGTTTATTTATAGTCACTCATTCCTTCGTAAGCCTTATTGCTCGCTTTAAATAGTTTTATAGTCTCATTGTTGATTTTAAGTTGAATATTCTTACATTTTTGGTTAACAAAGATTGTAATTGAAAGTTTTCCTCGGGAAACGTGAAGCGAAAGCCATCTATTGACAAGAAAAGTTCATTTATAGTCACTCATTCCTTTGAAAGCGTTATTATTGGTTTTAAATGGATTTATAATCTCATTATTGATTTTAAGTTCAATTTTCTTACAATTTTGTTTAAAACAGAATATAATTGAATGTTTGCCTTGAGAAACGTGAAGCGAAAGCCATCCATTGACAACAAAAGTTTATTTATAGTCACTCATGCCTTCGGAAGCCTTATTACTCGCTTTAAATAGTTTTATAGTCTCATTGTTGATTTTAAGTTGAATATTCTTACATTTTTGGTTATCAAAGATTGTAATTGAATGTTTGCCTCGGGAAACGTGAAGCGAAAGCCATCTATTGACAAGAAAAGTTCATTTATAGTCACTCATGCCTTCAAAAGCGTTATTACTGGCTTTAAATGGATTTATAATCTCATTATTGATTTTAAGTTGAATTTTCTTACAATTTTGGTTAAAACAAAATATAATTGACCGTTTGCCACGAGAAACGTGACGCGAAAGCCATCCGTTGCCAAGAAAAGTTTATTTATAGTCACTTATTCCTTCGGAAGCCTTATTACTCGCTTTAAATGCTTTTATAGTCTCAAAATTGATTTTAAGTTGAATTCTCTTACATTTTTGGTTAAAACAGATTATAATTTAATGGGTGTTTCGGAAAACGTGAAGGGAAATCCTTCCATTCAGAAGAAAAGTTCATTTATTGTCACTCGTGCCTGCGAAAGCGTTACTACTGGCTTTAAATGGATTTATAATCTCATTATTGATTTTAAGTTGAATTTTCCTATTATTTTGGTTAAAACAGAATATAATTGAATGTTTACCTCGAGAAACGTGACACAAAAGTCATCCATTGACAACAAAAGTTTATTTATAGTCACTCATGCCTTCGGAAGCCTTATTACTCGTTTTAAATGCTTTTACAGTCTCAATATTGATTTTAAGTTGAATTTTCTTACATTTTTCATTAAAACATATTATAATTGAATGTTTGCCTTAGAAAACATGAAGCGAAAGCCAGCCATTGAGAAGAAAAGTTTATTTATTGCCACTCATGCCTTCAAAAGCGTTATTACTGGCTTTAAATGGATTTATAATCTCATTATTGATTTTAAGTTGAATTTTCTTACAATTTTAGTTAAAACAGATTATAATTTAATGGTTGTTTCGGAAAACGTGAAGGGAAATCCTTCCATTCAGAAGAAAAGTTCATTTATTGTCACTCGTGCCTGCGAAAGCGTTACTACTAGCTTTAAATGGATTTATAATCTCATTATTGATTTTAAGTAGAATTTTTCTATTATTTTGGTGAAAACAGAATATAATTGAATGTTTGCCTTGAGAAACGTGGCACGAAAGTCATCCATTGACAAGAAAAGTTTATTTATAGTCACTCATGCCTTCGGAAGCCTTATTACTCGCTTTAAATACTTTTATAGTCTCATTATTGATTTTAAGTAAAATTTTCTTACATTTTTGGTCAACAAAGATTATAATTGAATGTTTGCCTCAAGAAACATGAAGCGAAAGCCATCTATTGACAAGAAAAGTTCATTTATAGTCACTCATTCCTTTGAAAGCGTTATTATTGGTTTTTAATGGATTTATAATCTCATTATTGATTTTAAGTTGAATTTTCTTATAATTTTTGTTAAAACAAAATATAATTGAATGTTTGCCTCGAGAAACGTGACGCGAAACCCATCCATTGACAACAAAAGTTTATTTATAGTCACTCATGCCTTCGGAAGCCTTATTACTCGCTTTAAATACTTTTATAGTCTCATTATTGATTTTAAGTTCAATTTTCTTACATTTTTGGTTAACAAAGACTATAATTGAATGTTTGCCTCGAGAAGCATGAAGTGAAAGCCATCTATTGACAAGAAAAGTTCATTTATAGTCACTCATTCCTTTGAAAGCGTTATTATTGATTTTAAATGGATTTATAATCTCATTATTGATTTTAAGTTGAATTTTCTTATAATTTTGGTTAAAACAGAATATAATTGAATGTTTGCCTTGAGAAACGTGATGCGAAAGCCATCCATTGACAACAAAAGTTTATTTATAGTCACTCATGCCTTCGGAAACCTTATTACTCGCTTTAAATGCTTTTATAGTCTCAATATTGATATTAAGTTGAATTCTCTTACATTTTTCATTAAAACATATTATAATTGAATGTTTGCCTCAGAAAACATGAAGCGAAAGCCAGCCATTGAGAAGAAAAGTTTATTTATTCCCACTCATGCCTTAAGAAGCGTTATTACTGGCTTTAAATGGATTTATAATCTCATTATTGATTTTAAGTTGAATTTTCTTACAATTTTGGTTAAAACAAAATATAATTGACCGTTTGCCACGAGAAACGTGACGCGAAAGCCATCCGTTGACAAGAAAAGTTTATTTATTGTCACTTATTCCTTCGGAAGCCTTAATACTCGCTTTAAATGCTTTTATAGTCTCAATATTGATTTTAAGTTGAATTCTCTTACATTTTTGGTTAAAACATATTATAATTTAATGGTTGTTTCAGAAAACGTGAAGGGAAATCCTTCAATTGAGAAGAAAAGTTCATTTATTGTCACTCGTGCCTGCGAAAGCGTTACTACTGGCTTTAAATGGATTTATAATCTCATTATTAATTTTAAGTTGAATTTTCCTATTATTTTGGTGAAAACAGAATATAATTGAATTTTTGCCTCGAGAAACGTGACACGAAAGTCATCCATTGACAAGAAAAGTTTATTTACAGTCACTCATGCCTTCGGAAGCCTTATTACTCGCTTTAAATACTTTTATAGTCTCATTATTGATTTTAAGTTCAATTTTCTTACATTTTTGGTTAACAAAGACTATAATTGAATGTTTGCCTCGAGAAGCATGAAGTGAAAGCCATCTATTGACAAGAAAAGTTCATTTATAGTCACTCATTCCTTTGAAAGCGTTATTATTGATTTTAAATGGATTTATAATCTCATTATTGATTTTAAGTTGAATTTTCTTATAATTTTGGTTAAAATAGAATATAATTGAATGTTTGCCTTGAGAAACGTGATGCGAAAGCCATCATTGACAACAAAAGTTTATTTATAGTCACTCATGCCTTCGGAAGCCTTATTACTCGCTTTAAATGCTTTATATAGTCTCAATATTGATTTTAAGTTGAATTTTCTTCCATTTTTCATTAAAACAGATTATAATTGAATGTTTGCCTCAGAAATCATGAAGCGAAAGCCAGCCATTGAGAAGAAAAGTTTATTTATTGCCACTCATGCCTTCAAAAGCGTTATTACTGGCTTTAAATGGATTTATAATCTCATTATTGATTTTAAGTTGAATTTTCTTACAATTTTGGTTAAAACAAAATATAATTGACCGTTTGCCACGAGAAACGTGACGCGAAAGCCATCCGTTGACAAGAAAAGTTTATTTATAGTCACTTATTCCTTCGGAAGCCTTATTACTCGCTTTAAATGCTTTTATAGTCTCAATATTGATTTTAAGTTGAATTCTCTTACATTTTTGGTTAAAACAGATTATAATTTAATGGTTGTTTCAGAAGAAAAGTTCATTTATTGTCACTCGTGCCTGCGAAAGCGTTACTACTGGCTTTAAATGGATTTATAATCTCATTATTGATTTTAAGTTGAATTTTCCTATTATTTTGGTGAACACAGAATATAATTGAATGTTTGCCTCGAGAAACGTGACACGAAAGTCATCCATTGACAACAAAAGTTTATTTATAGTCACTCATGCCTTCGGAAGCCTTATTACTCGCTTTAAATGCTTTTATAGTCTCATTATTGATTTGAAGTTAAATTTTCTTACATTTTTGGTCAACAAAGATTATGATTGAATGTTTGCCTCGAGAAACATGAAGCGAAAGCCATCTATTGACAAGAAAAGTTCATTTATACTCACTCATTCCTCTGAAAGCGTTATTATTGATTTTAAATGGATTTATAATCTGATTATCGATTTTAAGTTGAATTTTCTTATAATTTTGGTTAAAACAGAATATAATTGAATGTTTGCCTTGAGAAACGAGATGCGAAAGCCATCCATTGACAACAAAAGTTTATTTACAGTCACTCATGCCTTCGGAAACCTTATTACTCGCTTTAAATGCTTTTATAGTCTCAATATTGATTTTAAGTTGAATTCTCTTACATTTTTCATTAAAACATATTATAATTGAATGTTTGCCTCAGAAAACATGAAGCGAAAGCCAGCCATTGAGAAGAAAAGTTTATTTATTGCCACTCATGCCTTAAGAAGCGTTATTACTGGCTTTAAATGGATTTATAATCTCATTATTGATTTTAAGTTGAATTTTCTTACAATTTTGGTTAAAACAAAATATAATTGACCGTTTGCCACGAGAAACGTGACGCGAAAGCCATCCGTTGACAAGAAAAGTTTATTTATTGTCACTTATTCCTTCGGAAGCCTTAATACTCGCTTTAAATGCTTTTATAGTCTCAATATTGATTTTAAGTTGAATTCTCTTACATTTTTGGTTAAAACACATTATAATTTAATGGTTGTTTCAGAAAACGTGAAGGGAAATCCTTCAATTGAGAAGAAAAGTTCATTTATTGTCACTCGTGCCTGCGAAAGCGTTACTACTGGCTTTAAATGGATTTATAATCTCATTATTAATTTTAAGTTGAATTTTCCTATTATTTGGGTGAAAACAGAATATAATTGAATTTTTGCCTCGAGAAACGTGACACGAAAGTCATCCATTGACAACAAAAGTTTATTTACAGTCACTCATGCCTTCGGAAGCCTTATTACTCGCTTTAAATACTTTTATAGTCTCATTATTGATTTTAAGTTCAATTTTCTTACATTTTTGGTTAACAAAGACTATAATTGAATGTTTGCCTTGAGAAGCATGAAGTGAAAGCCATCTATTGACAAGAAAAGTTCATTTATAGTCACTCATTCCTTTGAAAGCGTTATTATTGATTTTAAATGGATTTATAATCTCATTATTGATTTTAAGTTGAATTTTCTTATAATTTTGGTTAAAACAGAATATAATTGAATGTTTGCCTTGAGAAACGTGATGCGAAAGCCATCATTGACAACAAAAGTTTATTTATAGTCACTCATGCCTTCGGAAGCCTTATTACTCGCTTTAAATGCTTTATATAGTCTCAATATTGATTTTAAGTTGAATTTTCTTCCATTTTTCATTAAAACAGATTATAATTGAATGTTTGCCTCAGAAATCATGAAGCGAAAGCCAGCCATTGAGAAGAAAAGTTTATTTATTGCCACTCATGCCTTCAAAAGCGTTATTACTGGCTTTAAATGGATTTATAATCTCATTATTGATTTTAAGTTGAATTTTCTTACAATTTTGGTTAAAACCAAATATAATTGACCGTTTGCCACGAGAAACGTGACGCGAAAGCCATCCGTTGACAAGAAAAGTTTATTTATAGTCACTTATTCCTTCGGAAGCCTTATTACTCGCTTTAAATGCTTTTATAGTCTCAATATTGATTTTAAGTTGAATTCTCTTACATTTTTGGTTAAAACAGATTATAATTTAATGGTTGTTTCAGAAGAAAAGTTCATTTATTGTCACTCGTGCCTGCGAAAGCGTTACTACTGGCTTTAAATGGATTTATAATCTCATTATTGATTTTAAGTTGAATTTTCCTATTATTTTGGTGAACACAGAATATAATTGAATGTTTGCCTCGAGAAACGTGACACGAAAGTCATCCATTGACAACAAAAGTTTATTTATAGTCACTCATGCCTTCGGAAGCCTTATTACTCGCTTTAAATACTTTTATAGTCTCATTATTGATTTGAAGTTAAATTTTCTTACATTTTTGGTCAACAAAGATTATGATTGAATGTTTGCCTCGAGAAACATGAAGCGAAAGCCATCTATTGACAAGAAAAGTTCATTTATACTCACTCATTCCTTTGAAAGCGTTATTATTGATTTTAAATGGATTTATAATCTGATTATTGATTTTAAGTTGAATTTTCTTATAATTTTGGTTAAAACAGAATATAATTGAATGTTTGCCTTGAGAAACGAGATGCGAAAGCCATCCATTGACAACAAAAGTTTATTTACAGTCACTCATGCCTTCGGAAACCTTATTACTCGCTTTAAATGCTTTTATAGTCTCAATATTGATTTTAAGTTGAATTCTCTTACATTTTTCATTAAAACATATTATAATTGAATGTTTGCCTCAGAAAACATGAAGCGAAAGCCAGCCATTGAGAAGAAAAGTTTATTTATTGCCACTCATGCCTTAAGAAGCGTTATTACTGGCTTTAAATGGATTTATAATCTCATTATTGATTTTAAGTTGAATTTTCTTACAATTTTGGTTAAAACAAAATATAATTGACCGTTTGCCACGAGAAACGTGACGCGAAAGCCATCCGTTGACAAGAAATGTTTATTTATTGTCACTTATTCCTTCGGAAGCCTTAATACTCGCTTTAAATGCTTTTATAGTCTCAATATTGATTTTAAGTTGAATTCTCTTACATTTTTGGTTAAAACATATTATAATTTAATGGTTGTTTCAGAAAACCTGAAGGGAAATCCTTCAATTGAGAAGAAAAGTTCATTTATTGTCACTCGTGCTTGCGAAAGCGTTACTACTGGCTTTAAATGGATTTATAATCTCATTATTAATTTTAAGTTGAATTTTCCTATTATTTGGGTGAAAACAGAATATAATTGAATTTTTACCTCGAGAAACGTGACACGAAAGTCATCCATTGACAACAAAAGTTTATTTACAGTCACTCATGCCTTCGGAAGCCTTATTACTCGCTTTAAATACTTTTATAGTCCCATTATTGATTTTAAGTTCAATTTTCTTACATTTTTGGTCAACAAAGATTATAATTGAATGTTTGCCTCGAGAAACATGAAGCGAAAGCCATCTATTGACAAGAAAAGTTCATTTATACTCACTCATTCCTTTGAAAGCGTTATTATTGATTTTAAATGGATTTATAATCTCATTATTGATTTTAAGTTGAATGTTCTTATAATTTTGGTTAAAACAGAATATAATTGAATGTTTGCCTTGAGAAACGTGATGCGAAAGCCATCCATTGACAACAAAAGTTTATTTATAGTCACTCATGCCTTCGGAAGCCTAATTACTCGCTTTAAATGCTTTTATAGTCTCAATATTGATTTTAAGTTGAATTTTCTTACATTTTTCATTAAAACATATTATAATTGAATGTTTACCTCAGAAAACATGAAGCGAAAGCCAGCCATTGAAAAGAAAAGTTTATTTATTGCCACTCATGCCTTCAAAAGCGTTATTATTGGCTTTAAATGGATTTATAATCTCATTATTGATTTTAAGTTGAATTTTCTTACAATTTTGGTTAAAACAAAAAATAATTGACCGTTTGCCACGAGAAACGTGACGCGAAACCCATCCGTTGACAAGAAAAGTTTATTTATAGTCACTTATTCCTTCGGAAGCCTTATTACTCGCTTTAAATACTTTTATAGTCTCAATATTGATTTTAAGTTGAATTCTCTTACATTTTTGGTTAAAACAGATTATAATTTAATGGTTGTTTCAGAAGAAAAGTTCATTTACTGTCACTCGTGCCGGCGAAAGCGTTACTACTGGCTTTAAATGGATTTATAATCTCATTATTGATTTTAGTTGAATTTTCCTATTATTTTGGTGAAAACAGAATATATTTGAATGTTTGCCTCGAGAAACGTGACACGAAAGTCATCCATTGACAACAAAAGTTTATTTATAGTCACTCATGCCTTCGGAAGCCTTATTACTCGCTTTAAATACTTTTATAGTCTCATTATTGATTTTAAGTTAAATTTTCTTACATTTTTGGTCAACAAAGATTATAATTGAATGTTTGCCTCGAGAAACATGAAGCGAAAGCCATCTATTGACAAGAAAAGTTCATTTATACTCACTCATTCCTTTGAAAGCGTTATTATTGATTTTAAATGGATTTATAATCTGATTATTGATTTTAAGTTGAATTTTCTTATAATTTTGGTTAAAACAGAATATAATTGAATGTTTGCCTTGAGAAACGAGATGCGAAAGCCATCCATTGACAACAAAAGTTTATTTACAGTCACTCATGCCTTCGGAAACCTTATTACTCGCTTTAAATATTTTTATAGTCTCAATATTGATTTTAAGTTGAATTCTCTTACATTTTTGGTTAAAACAGATTATAATTTAATGGTTGTTTCGGAAAACGTGAAGGGAAATCCTTCCATTCAGAAGAAAAGTTCATTTATGGTCACTCGTGCCTGCGAAAGCGTTACTACTGGCTTTAGATGGATTTATAATCTCATTATTGATTTTAAGTTCAATTTTCCTATTATTTTGGTGAAAACAGAATATAATTGAATGTTTGCCTCGAGAAACGTGACACGAAAGTCATCCATTGACAACAAAAGTTTATTTATAGTCACTCATGCCGTCGGAAGCCTTATTACTCGCTTTAAATGCTTTTATAGTCTCAATATTGATTTTAAGTTGAATTTTCTTACATTTTTCATTAAAACATATTATAATTGAATGTTTGCCTCAGAAAACATTAAGCGAAAGCCAGCCATTGAAAAGAAAAGTTTATTTATTGCCACTCATGCCTTCAAAAGCGTTATTATTGGCTTTAAATGGATTTATAATCTCATTATTGATTTTAAGTTGAATTTTCTTACAATTTTGGTTAAAACAAAATATAATTGACCGTTTGCCACGAGAAACGTCACGCGAAAGCCATCCGTTGATAAGAAAAGTTTATTTATAGTCACTTATTCCTTCGGAAGCCTTATTACTCGCTTTAAATGCTTTTATAGTCTCAATATTGATTTTAAGTTGAATTCTCTTACATTTTTGGTTAAAACAGATTATAATTTAATGGTTGTTTCGGAAAACGTGAAAGGAAATCCTTCCATTCAGAAGAAAAGTTCATTTATTGTCACTTGTGCCTGCGAAAGCGTTACTACTGGCTTTAAATGGATTTATAATCTCATTATTGATTTTAAGTTGAATTTTCCTATTATTTTGGTGAAAATAGAATATAATTGAATGTTTGCCTCGAGAAACGTGACACGAAAGTCATCCATTGACAACAAAAGTTTATTTATAGTCACTCATGCCTTCGGAAGCCTTATTACTCGCTTTAAATACTTTTATAGTCTCATTATTGATTTTAAGTAAAATTTTCTTACATTTTTGGTCAACAAAGATTATAATTGAATGTTTGCCTCGAGAAACATGAAGCGAAAGCCATCTATTGACAAGAAAAGTTCATTTATACTCACTCATTCCTTTGAAAGCGTTATTATTGGTTTTTAATGGATTTATAATCTCATTATTGATTTTAAGTTGAATTTTCTTATAATTTTTGTTAAAACAGAATATAATTGAATGTTTGCCTCCAGAAACGTGACGCGAAACCCATCCATTGACAACAAAAGTTTATTTATAGTCACTCATGCCTTCGGAAGCCTTATTACTCGCTTTAAATACTTTTATAGTCTCATTATTGATTTTAAGTTTAATTTTCTTACATTTTTGGTTAACAAAGACTATAATTGAATGTTTGCCTCGAGAAGCATGAAGTGAAAGCCATCTATTGACAAGAAAAGTTCATTTATAGTCACTCATTCCTTTGAAAGCGTTATTATTGATTTTAAATGGATTTATAATCTCATTATTGATTTTAAGTTCAATTTTCTTATAATTTTGGTTAAAACAGAATATAATTGAATGTTTGCCTTGAGAAACGTGATGCGAAAGCCATCCATTGACAACAAAAGTTTATTTATAGTCACTCATGCCTTCGGAAGCCTTATTACTCGCTTTAAATGCTTTATATAGTCTCAATATTGATTTTAAGTTGAATTTTCTTACATTTTTCATTAAAACATATTATAATTGAATGTTTGCCTCAGAAAACATGAAGCGAAAGCCAGCCATTGAGAAGAAAAGTTTATTTATTGCCACTCATGCCTTCAAAAGCGTTATTACTGGCTTTAAATGGATTTATAATCTCATTATTGATTTTAAGTTGAATTTTCTTACAATTTTGGTTAAAACAAAATATAATTGACCGTTTGCCACGAGAAACGTGACGCGAAAGCCATCCGTTGACAAGAAAAGTTTATTTATAGTCACTTATTCCTTCGGAAGCCTTATTACTCGCTTTAAATGCTTTTATAGTCTCAATATTGATTTTAAGTTGAATTCTCTTACATTTTTGGTTAAAACAGATTATAATTTAATGGTTGTTTCAGAAAACGTGAAGGGAAATCCTTCCGTTTAGAAGAAAAGTTCATTTATTGTCACTCGTGCCTGCGAAAGCGTTACTACTGGCTTTAAATAGATTTATAATTTCATTATTGATTTTAAGTTGAATTTTCCTATTATTTTGGTGAAAACAGAATATAATTGAATGTTTGCCTCGAGAAACGTGACACGAAAGTCATCCATTGACAACAAAAGTTTATTTATAGTCACTCATGCCTTCGGAAGCCTTATTACTCGCTTTAAATACTTTTATAGTCTCATTATTGATTTTAAGTTAAATTTTCTTACATTTTTGGTCAACAAAGATTATAATTGAATGTTCACCTCGAGAAACATGAAGCGAAAGCCATCTATTGACAAGAAAAGCTCATTTATACTCACTCATTCCTTTGAAAGCGTTATTATTGATTTTAAATGGATTTATAATCTGATTATTGATTTTAAGTTGAATTTTCTTATAATTTTGGTTAAAACAGAATATAATTGAATGTTTGCCTTGAGAAACGTGATGCGAAAGCCATCCATTGACAACAAAAGTTTATTTATAGTCACTCATGCCTTCGGAAGCCTTATTACTCGCTTTAAATGCTTTTATAGTCTCAATATTGATTTTAAGTTGAATTTTCTTACATTTTTCATTAAAACAGATTATAATTGAATGTTTGCCTCAGAAAACATGAAGCGAAAGCCAGCCATTGAGAAGAAAAGTTTATTTATTGCCACTCAGTCCTTCAAAAGCGTTATTACTGGCTTTAAATGGATTTATAATCTCATTATTGATTTTAAGTTGAATTTTCCTATTATTTTGGTGAAAATAGAATATAATTGAATGTTTGCCTCGAGAAACGTGACACGAAAGTCATCCATTGATAACAAAAGTTTATTTACAGTCACTCATGCCTTCGGAAGCCTTATTACTCGCTTTAAATACTTTTATAGTCTCATTATTGATTTTAAGTTCAATTTTCTTACATTTTTGGTCAAGAAAGATTATAATTGAATGTTTGCCTCGAGAAACATGAAGCGAAAGCCATCTATTGACAAGAAAAGTTCATTTATACTCACTCATTCCTTTGAAAGCGTTATTATTGATTTTAAATGGATTTATAATCTCATTATTGATTTTAAGTTGAATTTTCTTATAATTTTGGTTAAAACAGAATATAATTGAATGTTTGCCTTGAGAAACGTGATGCGAAAGCCATCCATTGACAACAAAAGTTTATTTATAGTCACTCGTGCCTTCGGAAGCCTTATTACTCGCTTTAAATGCTTTTATAGTCTCAATATTGATTTTAAGTTGAATTTTCTTACATTTTTCATTAAAACAGATTATAATTGAATGTTTTCCTCAGAAAACATGAAGCGAAAGCCAGCCATTGAGAAGAAAAGTTTATTTATTGCCACTCATGCCTTCAAAAGCGTTATTACTGGCTTTAAATGGATTTATAATCTCATTATTGATTTTAAGTTGAATTTTCTTACAATTTTGGTTAAAACAAAATATAATTGACCGGTTGCCAGGAGAAACGTCACGCGAAAGCCATCCGTTGACAAGAAAAGTTTATTTATTGTCACTTATTCCTTCGGAAGCCTTATTACTCGCTTTAAATGCTTTTATAGTCTCAATATTGATTTTAAGTTGAATTCTCTTACATTTTTGGTTAAAACAGATTATAATTTAATGGTTGTTTCGGAAAACGTGAAAGGAAATCCTTCCATTCAGAAGAAAAGTTCATTTATTGTCACTCGTGCCTGCGAAAGCGTTACTACTGGCTTTAAATGGATTTATAATCTCAGTATTGATTTTAAGTTAAATTTTCCTATTATTTTGGTGAAAACAGAATATAATTGAATGTTTGCCTCGAGAAACGTGACACGAAGTCATCCATTGACAACAAAAGTTTATTTATAGTCACTCATGCCGTCGGAAGCCTTATTACTCGCTTTAAATGCTTTTATAGTCTCAATATTGATTTTAAGTTTAATTTTCTTACATTTTTGGTTAACAAAGACTATAATTGAATGTTTGCCTCGAGAAGCATGAAGTGAAAGCCATCTATTGACAAGAAAAGTTCATTTATAGTCACTCATTCCTTTGAAAGCGTTATTATTGATTTTAAATGGATTTGTAATCTCATTATTGATTTTAAGTTCAATTTTCTTATAATTTTGGTTAAAACAGAATATAATTGAATGTTTGCCTTGAGAAACGTGATGCGAAAGCCATCCATTGACAACAAAAGTTTATTTATAGTCACTCATGCCTTCGGAAGCCTTATTACTCGCTTTAAATGCTTTATATAGTCTCAATATTGATTTTAAGTTGAATTTTCTTACATTTTTCATTAAAACATATTATAATTGAATGTTTGCCTCAGAAAACATGAAGCGAAAGCCAGCCATTGAGAAGAAAAGTTTATTTATTGCCACTCATGCCTTCAAAAGCGTTATTACTGGCTTTAAATGGATTTATAATCTCATTATTGATTTTAAGTTGAATTTTCTTACAATTTTGGTTAAAACAAAATATAATTGACCGTTTGCCACGAGAAACGTGACGCGAAAGCCATCCGTTGACAAGAAAAGTTTATTTATAGTCACTTATTCCTTCGGAAGCCTTATTACTCGCTTTAAATGCTTTTATAGTCTCAATATTGATTTTAAGTTGAATTCTCTTACATTTTTGGTTAAAACAGATTATAATTTAATGGTTGTTTCAGAAGAAAAGTTCATTTATTGTCACTCGTGCCTGCGAAAGCGTTACTACTGGCTTTAAATGGATTTATAATCTCATTATTGATTTTAAGTTGAATTTTCCTATTATTTTGGTGAAAACAGAATATAATTGAATGTGTGCCTCGAGAAACGTGACACGAAAGTCATCCATTGACAACAAAAGTTTATTTATAGTCACTCATGCCTTCGAAAGCCTTATTACTCGCTTTAAATACTTTTATAGTCTCATTATTGATTTTAAGTTAAATTTTCTTACATTTTTGGTCATCAAAGATTATAATTGAATGTTCGCCTCGAGAAACATGAAGCGAAAGCCATCTATTGACAAGAAAAGTTCATTTATACTCACTCATTCCTTTGAAAGCGTTATTATTGATTTTAAATGGATTTATAATCTCATTATTGATTTTAAGTTCAATTTTCTTATAATTTTGGTTAAAACAGAATATAATTGAATGTTTGCCTTGAGAAACGTGATGTGAAAGCCATCCATTGACAACAAAAGTTTATTTATAGTCACTCATGCCTTCGGAAGCCTTATTACTCGCTTTAAATGCTTTTATAGTCTCATTATTGATTTTAAGTTAAATTTTCTTCCATTTTTGGTCAACAAAGATTATAATTGAATGTTCGCCTCGAGAAACATGAAGCGAAAGCCATCTATTGACAAGAAAAGTTCATTTATACTCACTCATTCCTTTGAAAGCGTTATTATTGATTTTAAATGGATTTATACTCTGATTATTGATTTTAAGTTGAATTTTCTTATAATTTTGGTTAAAACAGAATATAATTGAATGTTTGCCTTGAGAAACGTGATGCGAAAGCCATCCATTGAAAACAAAAGTTTATTTATAGTCACTCATGCCTTCGGAAGCCTTATTACTTGCTTTAAATGCTTTTATAGTCTCAATATTGATTTTAAGTTGAATTTTCTTACATTTTTGATTAAAACATATTATAATTGAATGTTTGCCTCAGAAAACATGAAGCGAAAGCCAGCCATTGAGAAGAAAAGTTTATTTATTGCCACTCAGTCCTTCAAAAGCGTTATTACTGGCTTTAAATGGATTTATAATCTCATTATTGATTTTAAGTTGAATTTTCCTATTATTTTGGTGAAAACAGAATATAATTGAATGTTTGCCTCGAGAAACGTGACACGAAAGTCATCCATTGACAACAAAAGTTTATTTACAGTCACTCATGCCTTCGGAAGCCTTATTACTCGCTTTAAATACTTTTATAGTCTCATTATTGATTTTAAGTTCAATTTTCTTACATTTTTGGTCAACAAAGATTATAATTGAATGTTTGCCTCGAGAAACATGAAGCGAAAGCCATCTATTGACAAGAAATACTCACTCATTCCTTTGAAAGCGTTATTATTGATTTTAAATGGATTTATAATCTCATTATTGATTTTAAGTTGAATTTTCTTATAATTTTGGTTAAAACAGAATATAATTGAATGTTTGCCTTGAGAAACGTGATGCGAAAGCCATCCATTGACAACAAAAGGTTATTTATAGTCACTCATGCCTTCGAAAGCCTTATTACTCGCTTTAAATGCTTTTATAGTCTCAATATTGATTTTAAGTTGAATTTTCTTACATTTTTCATTAAAACAGATTATAATTGAATGTTTTCCTCAGAAAACATGAAGCGAAAGCCAGCCATTGAGAAGAAAAGTTTATTTATTGCCACTCATGCCTTCAAAAGCGTTATTACTGGCTTTAAATGGATTTATAATCTCATTATTGATTTTAAGTTGAATTTTCTTACAATTTTGGTTAAAACAAAATATAATTGACCGTTTGCCACGAGAAACGTCACGCGAAAGCCATCCGTTGACAAGAAAAGTTTATTTATAGTCACTTATTCCTTCGGAAGCCTTATTACTCGCTTTAAATGCTTTTATAGTCTCAATATTGATTTTAAGTTGAATTCTCTTACATTTTTGGTTAAAACAGATTATAATTTAATGGTTGTTTCAGAAGAAAAGTTCATTTATTGTCACTCGTGCCTGCGAAAGCGTTACTACTGGCTTTAAATGGATTTATAATCTCATTATTGATTTTAAGTTGAATTTTCCTATTATTTTGGTGAAAACAGAATATAATTGAATGTGTGCCTCGAGAAACGTGACACGAAAGTCATCCATTGACAACAAAAGTTTATTTATAGTCACTCATGCCTTCGAAAGCCTATTACTCGCTTTAAATACTTTTATAGTCTCATTATTGATTTTAAGTTAAATTTTCTTACATTTTTGGTCAACAAAGATTATAATTGAATGTTCGCCTCGAGAAACATGAAGCGAAGGCCATCTATTGACAAGAAAAGTTCATTTATACTCACTCATTCCTTTGAAAGCGTTATTATCGATTTTAAATTGGATTTATAATCTCATTATTGATTTTAAGTTGAATTTTCTTATAATTTTGGTTAAAACAGAATATAATTGAATGTTTGCCTTGAGAAACGTGATGCGAAAGTAATCCATTGACAACAAAAGTTTATTTATAGTCACTCATGCCTTCGGAAGCCTTATTACTGGCTTTAAATGCTTTTATAGTCTCAATATTGATTTTAAGTTGAATTTTCTTACATTTTTCATTAAAACAGATTATAATTGAATGTTTTCCTCAGAAAACATGAAGCGAAAGCCAGCCATTGAGAAGAAAAGTTTATTTATTGCCACTCATGCCTTCAAAAGCGTTATTACTGGCTTTAAATGGATTTATAATCTCATTATTGATTTTAAGTTGAATTTTCCTATTATTTTGGTGAAAACAGAATATAATTGAATGTTTGCCTCGAGAAACGTGACACGAAAGTCACCCATTGACAACAAAAGTTTATTTACAGTCACTCATGCCTTCGGAAGCCTTATTACTCGCTTTAAATACTTTTATAGTCTCATTATTGATTTGAAGTTCAATTTTCTTACATTTTTGGTCAACAAAGATTATAATTGAATGTTTGCCTCGAGAAACATGAAGCGAAAGCCATCTATTGACAAGAAAAGTTCATTTATACTCACTCATTCCTTTGAAAGCGTTATTTTTTATTTTAAATGGATTTATAATCTCATTATTGATTTTAAGTTCAATTTTCTTATAATTTTGGTTAAAACAGAATATAATTGAATGTTTGCCTTGAGAAACGTGATGCGAAAGCCATCCATTGACAACAAAAGTTTATTTATAGTCACTCATGCGTTCGGAAGCCTTATTACTCGCTTTAAATGCTTTTATAGTCTCAATATTGATTTTAAGTTGAATTTTCTTACATTGTTCATTAAAACAGATTATAATTGAATGTTTTCCTCAGAAAACATGAAGCGAAAGCCAGCCATTGAGAAGAAAAGTTTATTTATTGCCACTCATGCCTTCAAAAGCGTTATTACTGGCTTTAAATGGATTTATAATCTCATTATTGATTTTAAGTTGAATTTTCTTACAATTTTGCTTAAAACAAAATATAATTGACCGTTTGCCACGAGAAACGTGACGCGAAAGCCATCCGTTGACAAGAAAAGTTTATTTATAGTCACTTATTCCTTCGGAAGCCTTATTACTCGCTTTAAATGCTTTTATAGTCTCAATATTGATTTTAAGTTGAATTCTCTTACATTTTTGGTTAAAACAGATTATAATTTAATGGTTGTTTCAGAAGAAAAGTTCATTTATTGTCACTCGTGCCTGCGAAAGCGTTACTACTAGCTTTAAATGGATTTATAATCTCATTATTGATTTTAAGTTGAATTTTCCTATTATTTTGGTGAAAACAGAATATAATTGAATGTTTGCCTCGAGAAACGTGACACGAAAGTCATCCATTGACAACAAAAGTTTATTTATAGTCACTCATGCCTTCGGAAGCCTTATTACTCGCTTTAAATACTTTTATAGTCTCATTATTGATTTTAAGTTAAATTTTCTTACATTTTTGGTCAACAAAGATTATAATTGAATGTTCGCCTCGAGAAACATGAAGCGAAGGCCATCTATTGACAAGAAAAGTTCATTTATACTCACTAATTCCTTTGAAAGCGTTATTATCGATTTTAAATTGGATTTATAATCTCATTATTGATTTTAAGTTGAATTTTCTTATAATTTTGGTTAAAACAGAATATAATTGAATGTTTGCCTTGAGAAACGTGATGCGAAAGCCATCCATTGACAACAAAAGTTTATTTATAGTCACTCATGCCTTCGGAAGCCTTATTACTCGCTTTAAATGCTTTTATAGTCTCAATATTGATTTTAAGTTGAATTTTCTTACATTTTTCATTAAAACAGATTCTAATTGAATGTTTTCCTCAGAAAACATGAAGCGAAAGCCAGCCATTGAGAAGAAAAGTTTATTTATTGCCACTCATGCCTTCAAAAGCGTTATTACTGGCTTTAAATGGATTTATAATCTCATTATTGATTTTAAGTTGAATTTTCCTATTATTTTGGTGAAAACAGAATATAATTGAATGTTTGCCTCGAGAAACGTGACACGAAAGTCATCCATTGACAACAAAAGTTTATTTACAGTCACTCATGCCTTCGGAAGCCTTATTACTCGCTTTAAATACTTTTATAGTCTCATTATTGATTTTAAGTTCAATTTTCTTACATTTTTGGTCAACAAAGATTATAATTGAATGTTTCCCTCGAGAAACATGAAGCGAAAGCCATCTATTGACAAGAAAAGTTCATTTATACTCACTCATTCATTTGAAAGCGTTATTATTGATTTTAAATGGATTTATAATCTCATTATTGATTTTAAGTTCAATTTTCTTATAATTTTGGTTAAAACAGAATATAATTGAATGTTTGCCTTGAGAAACGTGATGCGAAAGCCATTTATTGACAACAAAAGTTTATTTATAGTCACTCATGCCTTCGGAAGCCTTATTACTCGCTTTAAATGCTTTATATAGTCTCAATATTGATTTTAAGTTGAATTTTCTTACATTTTTCACAACAAAAGATTATAATTGAATGTTTGCCTAAGAAAACATGAAGCGAAAGCCAGCCATTGAGAAGAAAAGTTTATTTATTGCCACTCATGCCTTCAAAAGCGTTATTACTGGCTTTGAATGGATTTATAATCTCATTATTGATTTTAAGTTGAATTTTCTTACAATTTTGGTTAAAACAAAATATAATTGACCGTTTGCCACGAGAAACATCACGCGAAAGCCATCCGTTGACAAGAAAAGTTTATTTATAGTCACTTATTCCTTCGGAAGCCTTATTACTCGCTTTAAATGCTTTTATAGTCTCAATATTGATTTTAAGTTGAATTCTCTTACATTTTTGGTTAAAACAGATTATAATTTAATGGTTGTTTCAGAAGAAAAGTTCATTTATTGTCACTCGTGCCTGCGAAAGCGTTACTACTGGCTTTAAATGGATTTATAATCTCATTATTGATTTTAAGTTGAATTTTCCTATTATTTTGGTGAAAACAGAATATAATTGAATGTTTGCCTCGAGAAACGTGACACGAAAGTCATCCATTGACAACAAAAGTTTATTTATAGTCACTCATGCCTTCGGAAGCCTTATTACTCGCTTTAAATACTTTTATAGCCTCATTATTGATTTTAAGTTAAATTTTCTTACATTTTTGGTCAACAAAGATTATAATTGAATGTTCGCCTCGAGAAACATGAAGCGAAGGCCATCTATTGACAAGAAAAGTTCATTTAAACTCACTCATTCCTTTGAAAGCGTTATTATCGATTTTAAATTGGATTTATAATCTCATTATTGATTTTAAGTTGAATTTTCTTATAATTTTGGTTAAAACAGAATATAATTGAATGTTTGCCTTGAGAAACGTGATGCGAAAGCCATCCATTGACAACAAAAGTTTATTTATAGTCACTCATGCCTTCGGAAGCCTTATTACTCGCTTTAAATGCTTTTATAGTCTCAATATTGATTTTAAGTTGAATTTTCTTACATTTTTCATTAAAACAGATTATAATTGAATGTTTGCCTCAGAAAACATGAAGCGAAAGCCAGCCATTGAGAAGAAAAGTTTATTTATTGCCACTCAGTCCTTCAAAAGCGTTATTACTGGCTTTAAATGGATTTATAATCTCATTATTGATTTTAAGTTGAATTTTCCTATTATTTTGGTGAAAACAGAATATAATTGAATGTTTGCCTCGAGAAACGTGACACAAAAGTCGTCCATTGACAACAAAAGTTTATTTACAGTCACTCATGCCTTCGGAAGCCTTATTACTCGCTTTAAATACTTTTATAGTCTCATTATTGATTTTAAGTTCAATTTTCTTACATTTTTGGTCAACAAAGATTATAATTGAATGTTTACCTCGAGAAACATGAAGCGAAAGCCATCTATTGACAAGAAAAGTTCATTTATACTCACTCATTCCTTTGAAAGCGATATTATTGATTTTAAATGGATTTATATTCTCATTATTGATTTTAAGTTGAATTTTCTTATAATTTTGGTTAAAACAGAATATAATTGAATGTTTGCCTTGAGAAACGTGATGCGAAAGCCATCCATTGACAACAAAAGTTTATTTATAGTCACTCATGCCTTCGGAAGCCTTATTACTCGCTTTAAATGCTTTATATAGTCTCAATATTGATTTTAAGTTGAATTTTCTTACATTTTTCATTAAAACAGATTATAATTGAATGTTTGCCTCAGAAAACATGAAGCGAAAGCCAGCCATTGAGAAGAAAAGTTTATTTATTGCCACTCATGCCTTCAAAAGCGTTATTACTGGCTTTAAATGGATTTATAATCTCATTATTGATTTTAAGTTGAATTTTCTTACAATTTGGTTAAAACAAAATATAATTGACCGTTTGCCACGAAAAACGTCACGCGAAAGCCATCCGTTGACAAGAAAAGTTTATTTATAGTCACTTATTCCTTCGGAAGCCTTATTACTCGCTTTAAATGCTTTTATAGTCTCAATATTGATTTTAAGTTGAATTCTCTTACATTTTTGGTTAAAACAGATTATAATTTAATGGTTGTTTCAGAAGAAAAGTTCATTTATTGTCACTCGTGCCTGCGAAAGCGTTACTACTGGCTTTAAATGCATTTATAATCTCATTATTGATTTTAAGTTGAATTTTCCTATTATTTTGGTGAAAACAGAATATAATTGAATGTTTGCCTCGAGAAACGTGACACGAAAGTCATCCATTGACAACAAAAGTTTATTTATAGTCACTCATGCCTTCGGAAGCCTTATTACTCGCTTTAAATACTTTTATAGTCTCATTATTGATTTTAAGTTAAATTTTCTTACAATTTTGGTCAACAAAGATTATAATTGAATGTTCGCCTCGAGAAACATGAAGCGAAAGCAATCTATTGACAAGAAAAGTTCATTTCTACTCACTCATTCCTTTGAAAGCGTTATTATTGATTTTAAATGGATTTTATAATCTCATTATTGATTTTAAGTTGAATTTTCTTATAATTTTGGTTAAAACAAAATATAATTGAATGTTTGCCTTGAGAAACGTGATGCGAAAGCCATCCATTGACAACAAAAGTTTATTTATAGTCACTCATGCCTTCGGAAGCCTTATTACTCGCTATAAATGCTTTTATAGTCTCAATAGTGATTTTAAGTTGAATTTTCTTACATTTTTCATTAAAACAGATTATAATTGAATGTTTTCCTCAGAAAACATGAAGCGAAAGCCAGCCATTGAGAAGAAAAGTTTATTTATTGCCACTCATGCCTTCAAAAGCGTTATTACTGGCTTTAAATGGATTTATAATCTCATTATTGATTTTAAGTTGAATTTTCTTACAATTTTGGTTAAAACAAAATATAATTGACCGTTTGCCACGAGAAACGTCACGCGAAAGCCATCCGTTGACAAGAAAAGTTTATTTATAGTCACTTATTCCTTCGGAAGCCTTATTACTCGCTTTAAATGCTTTTATAGTCTCAATATTGATTTTAAGTTGAATTCTCTTACATTTTTGGTTAAAA
This sequence comes from Theobroma cacao, assembly GCF_053813885.1. Taxonomy (NCBI): domain Eukaryota; kingdom Viridiplantae; phylum Streptophyta; class Magnoliopsida; order Malvales; family Malvaceae; genus Theobroma; species Theobroma cacao. Next base: position 28,682,101 of record NC_142647.1, read on the forward strand.
CAGATTATAATTTAATGGTTGTTTCAGAAGAAAAGTTCATTTATTGTCACTCGTGCCTGCGAAAGCGTTACTACTGGCTTTAAATGGATTTATAATCTCATTATTGATTTTAAGTTGAATTTTCCTATTATTTTGGTGAAAACAGAATATAATTGAATGTTTGCCTCGAGAAACGTGACACGAAAGTCATCCATTGACAACAAAAGTTTATTTATAGTCACTCATGCCTTCGGAAGCCTTATTACTCGCTTTAAATACTTTTATAGTCTCATTATTGATTTTAAGTTAAATTTTCTTACAATTTTGGTCAACAAAGATTATAATTGAATGTTCGCCTCGAGAAACATGAAGCGAAAGCAATCTATTGACAAGAAAAGTTCATTTCTACTCACTCATTCCTTTGAAAGCGTTATTATTGATTTTAAATGGATTTTATAATCTCATTATTGATTTTAAGTTGAATTTTCTTATAATTTTGGTTAAAACAGAATATAATTGAATGTTTACCTTGAGAAACGTGATGCGAAAGCCATCCATTGACAACAAAAGTTTATTTATAGTCACTCATGCCTTCGGAAGCCTTATTACTCGCTATAAATGCTTTTATAGTCTCAATATTGATTTTAAGTTGAATTTTCTTACATTTTTCATTAAAACAGATTATAATTGAATGTTTTCCTCAGAAAACATGAAGCGAAAGCCAGCCATTGAGAAGAAAAGTTTATTTATTGCCACTCATGCCTTCAAAAGCGTTATTACTGGCTTTAAATGGATTTATAATCTCATTATTGATTTTAAGTTGAATTTTCCTATTATTTTGGTGAAAACAGAATATAATTGAATGTTTGCCTCGAGAAACGTGACACGAAAGTCATCCATTGACAACAAAAGTTTATTTACAGTCACTCATGCCTTCGGAAGCCTTATTACTCGCTTTAAATGCTTTTATAGTCTCAATATTGATTTTAAGTTGAATTTTCTTACATTGTTCATTAAAACAGATTATAATTGAATGTTTTCCTCAGAAAACATGAAGCGAAAGCCAGCCATTGAGAAGAAAAGTTTATTTATTGCCACTCATGCCTTCAAAAGTGTTATTACTGGCTTTAAATGGATTTATAATCTCATTATTGATTTTAAGTTGAATTTTCTTATAATTTTGGTTAAAACAAAATATAATTGACCGTTTGCCACGAGAAACGTGACGCGAAAGCCATCCGTTGACAAGAAAAGTTTATTTATAGTCACTTATTCCTTCGGAATCCTTATTACTCGCTTTAAATGCTTTTATAGTCTCAATATTGATTTTAAGTTGAATTCTCTTACATTTTTGGTTAAAACAGATTATAATTTAAAGGTTGTTTCAGAAAACGTGAAGGGAAATCCTTCCGTTGAGAAGAAAAGTTCATTTATTGTCACTCGTGCCTGCGAAAGCGTTACTACTGGCTTTAAATGGATTTATAATCTCATTATTGATTTTAAGTTGAATTTTCCTATTATTTTGGTGAAAACAGAATATAATTTAATGTTTGCCTCGAGAAACGTGACACGAAAGTCATCCATTGACAACAAAAGTTTATTTATAGTCACTCATGCCTTCGGAAGCCTTATTACTCGCTTTAAATACTTTTATAGTCTCATTATTGATTTTAAGTTAAATTTTCTTACATTTTTGGTCAACAAAGATTATAATTGAATGTTCGCCTCGAGAAACATGAAGCGAAGGCCATCTATTGACAAGAAAAGTTCATTTATACTCACTCATTCCTTTGAAAGCGTTATTATCGATTTTAAATTGGATTTATAATCTCATTATTGATTTTAAGTTGAATTTTCTTATAATTTTGGTTAAAACAGAATATAATTGAATGTTTTCCTTGAGAAACGTGATGCGAAAGCCATCCATTGACAACAAAAGTTTATTTATAGTCACTCATGCCTTCGGAAGCCTTATTACTCGCTTTAAATGCTTTTATAGTCTCAATATTGATTTTAAGTTGAATTTTCTTACATTTTTCATTAAAACAGATTATAATTGAATGTTTGCCTCAGAAAACATGAAGCGAAAGCCAGCCATTGAGAAGAAAAGTTTATTTATTGCCACTCATGCCTTCAAAAGCGTTATTACTGGCTTTAAATGGATTTATAATCTCATTATTGATTTTAAGTTGAATTTTCTTACAATTTTGGTTAAAACAAAATATAATTGACCATTTCCCACGAGAAACGTCACGCGAAAGCCATCCGTTGACAAGAAAAGTTTATTTATAGTCACTTATTCCTTCGGAAGCCTTATTACTCGCTTTAAATGCTTTTATAGTCTCAATATTGATTTTAAGTTGAATTCTCTTACATTTTTGGTTAAAATAGATTATAATTTAATGGTTGTTTCAGAAGAAAAGTTCATTTATTGTCACTCGTGCCTGCGAAAGCGTTACTACTGGCTTTAAATGGATTTATAATCTCATTATTGATTTTAAGTTGAATTTTCCTATTATTTTGGTGAAAACAGAATATAATTGAATGTTTGCCTCGAGAAACGTGACACGAAAGTCATCCATTGACAACAAAAGTTTATTTATAGTCACTCATGCCTTCGGAAGCCTTATTACTCGCTTTAAATACTTTTATAGCCTCATTATTGATTTTAAGTTAAATTTTCTTACATTTTTGGTCAACAAAGATTATAATTGAATGTTCGCCTCGAGAAACATGAAGCGAAGGCCATCTATTGACAAGAAAAGTTCATTTATACTCACTCATTCCTTTGAAAGCGTTATTATCGATTTTAAATTGGATTTATAATCTCATTATTGATTTTAAGTTGAATTTTCTTATAATTTTGGTTAAAACAGAATATAATTGAATGTTTGCCTTGAGAAACGTGATGCGAAAGCCATCCATTGACAACAAAAGTTTATTTATAGTCACTCATGCCTTCGGAAGCCTTATTACTCGCTTTAAATGCTTTTATAGTCTCAATATTGATTTTAAGTTGAATTTTCTTACATTTTTCATTAAAACAGATTATAATTGAATGTTTGCCTCAGAAAACATGAAGCGAAAGCCAGCCATTGAGAAGAAAAGTTTATTTATTGCCACTCAGTCCTTCAAAATCGTTATTACTGGCTTTAAATGGATTTATAATCTCATTATTGATTTTAAGTTGAATTTTTTTATTATTTTGGTGAAAACAGAATATAATTGAATGTTTGCCTCGAGAAACGTGACACGAAAGTCGTCCATTGACAACAAAAGTTTATTTACAGTCACTCATGCCTTCGGAAGCCTTACTACTCGCTTTAAATACTTTTATAGTCTCATTATTGATTTTAAGTTAAATTTTCTTACAATTTTGGTCAACAAAGATTATAATTGAATGTTCGCCTCGAGAAACATGAAGCGAAAGCCATCTATTGACAAGAAAAGTTCATTTCTACTCACTCATTCCTTTGAAAGCGTTATTATTGATTTTAAATGGATTTATAATCTCATTATTGATTTTAAGTTGAATTTTCTTATAATTTTGGTTAAAACAGAATATAATTGAATGTTTGCCTTGAGAAACGTGATGCGAAAGCCATCCATTGACAACAAAAGTTTATTCATAGTCACTCATGCCTTCGGAAGCCTTATTACTCGCTTTAAATGCTTTTATAGTCTCAATATTGATTTTAAGTTGAATTTTCTTACATTTTTCATTAAAACAGATTATAATTGAATGTTTTCCTCAGAAAACATGAAGCGAAAGCCAGCCATTGAGAAGAAAAGTTTATTTATTGCCACTCATGCCTTCAAAAGTGTTATTACTGGCTTTAAATGGATTTATAATCTCATTATTGATTTTAAGTTGAATTTTCTTACAATTTTGGTTAAAACAAAATATAATTGACCGTTTGCCACGAGAAACGTGACGCGAAAGCCATCTGTTGACAAGAAAAGTTTATTTATAGTCACTTATTCCTTCGGAATCCTTATTACTCGCTTTAAATGCTTTTATAGTCTCAATATTGATTTTAAGTTGAATTCTCTTACATTTTTGGTTAAAACAGATTATAATTTAATGGTTGTTTCAGAAAACGTGAAGGGAAATCCTTCCGTTGAGAAGAAAAGTTCATTTATTGTCACTCGTGCCTGCGAAAGCGTTACTACTGGCTTTAAATGGATTTATAATCTCATTATTGATTTTAAGTTGAATTTTCCTATTATTTTGGTGAAAACAGAATATAATTGAATGTTTGCCTCGAGAAACGTGACACGAAAGTCATCCATTGACAACAAAAGTTTATTTATAGTCACTCATGCCTTCGGAAGCCTTATTACTCGCTTTAAATACTTTTATAGCCTCATTATTGATTTTAAGTTAAATTTTCTTACATTTTTGGTCAACAAAGATTATAATTGAATGTTCGCCTCGAGAAACATGAAGCGAAGGCCATCTATTGACAAGAAAAGTTCATTTATACTCACTCATTCCTTTGAAAGCGTTATTATCGATTTTAAATTGGATTTATAATCTCATTATTGATTTTAAGTTGAATTTTCTTATAATTTTGGTTAAAACAGAATATAATTGAATGTTTGCCTTGAGAAACGTGATGCGAAAGCCATCCATTGACAACAAAAGTTTATTTATAGTCACTCATGCCTTCGGAAGCCTTATTACTCGCTTTAAATGCTTTTATAGTCTCAATATTGATTTTAAGTTGAATTTTCTTACATTTTTCATTAAAACAGATTATAATTGAATGTTTGCCTCAGAAAACATGAAGCGAAAGCCAGCCATTGAGAAGAAAAGTTTATTTATTGCCACTCAGTCCTTCAAAATCGTTATTACTGGCTTTAAATGGATTTATAATCTCATTATTGATTTTAAGTTGAATTTTTTTATTATTTTGGTGAAAACAGAATATAATTGAATGTTTGCCTCGAGAAACGTGACACGAAAGTCGTCCATTGACAACAAAAGTTTATTTACAGTCACTCATGCCTTCGGAAGCCTTACTACTCGCTTTAAATACTTTTATAGTCTCATTATTGATTTTAAGTTAAATTTTCTTACAATTTTGGTCAACAAAGATTATAATTGAATGTTCGCCTCGAGAAACATGAAGCGAAAGCCATCTATTGACAAGAAAAGTTCATTTCTACTCACTCATTCCTTTGAAAGCGTTATTATTGATTTTAAATGGATTTATAATCTCATTATTGATTTTAAGTTGAATTTTCTTATAATTTTGGTTAAAACAGAATATAATTGAATGTTTGCCTTGAGAAACGTGATGCGAAAGCCATCCATTGACAACAAAAGTTTATTCATAGTCACTCATGCCTTCGGAAGCCTTATTACTCGCTTTAAATGCTTTTATAGTCTCAATATTGATTTTAAGTTGAATTTTCTTACATTTTTCATTAAAACAGATTATAATTGAATGTTTTCCTCAGAAAACATGAAGCGAAAGCCAGCCATTGAGAAGAAAAGTTTATTTATTGCCACTCATGCCTTCAAAAGTGTTATTACTGGCTTTAAATGGATTTATAATCTCATTATTGATTTTAAGTTGAATTTTCTTACAATTTTGGTTAAAACAAAATATAATTGACCGTTTGCCACGAGAAACGTGACGCGAAAGCCATCTGTTGACAAGAAAAGTTTATTTATAGTCACTTATTCCTTCGGAATCCTTATTACTCGCTTTAAATGCTTTTATAGTCTCAATATTGATTTTAAGTTGAATTCTCTTACATTTTTGGTTAAAACAGATTATAATTTAATGGTTGTTTCAGAAAACGTGAAGGGAAATCCTTCCGTTGAGAAGAAAAGTTCATTTATTGTCACTCGTGCCTGCGAAAGCGTTACTACTGGCTTTAAATGGATTTATAATCTCATTATTGATTTTAAGTTGAATTTTCCTATTATTTTGGTGAAAACAGAATATAATTGAATGTTTGCCTCGAGAAACGTGACACGAAAGTCATCCATTGACAACAAAAGTTTATTTATAGTCACTCATGCCTTCGGAAGCCTTATTACTCGCTTTAAATAATTTTATAGTCTCATTATTGATTTTAAGTTAAATTTTCTTACATTTTTGGTCAACAAAGATTATAATTGAATGTTCGCCTCGAGAAACATGAAGCGAAGGCCATCTATTGACAAGAAAAGTTCATTTATACTCACTCATTCCTTTGAAAGCGTTATTATCGATTTTAAATTGGATTTATAATCTCATTATTGATTTTAAGTTGAATTTTCTTATAATTTTGGTTAAAACAGAATATAATTGAATGTTTTCCTTGAGAAACGTGATGCGAAAGCCATCCATTGACAACAAAAGTTTATTTATAGTCACTCATGCCTTCGGAAGCCTTATTACTCGCTTTAAATGCTTTTATAGTCTCAATATTGATTTTAAGTTGAATTTTCTTACATTTTTCATTAAAACAGATTATAATTGAATGTTTGCCTCAGAAAACATGAAGCGAAAGCCAGCCATTGAGAAGAAAAGTTTATTTATTGCCACTCATGCCTTCAAAAGCGTTATTACTGGCTTTAAATGGATTTATAATCTCATTATTGATTTTAAGTTGAATTTTCTTACAATTCTGGTTAAAACAAAATATAATTGACCCTTTGCCACGAGAAACGTGACGCGAAAGCCATCCGTTGACAAGAAAAGTTTATTTATAGTCACTTATTCCTTCGGAAGCCTTATTACTCGCTTTAAATGCTTTTATAGTCTCAATATTGATTTTAAGTTGAATTCTCTTACATTTTTGGTTAAAATAGATTATAATTTAATGGTTGTTTCAGAAGAAAAGTTCATTTATTGTCACTCGTGCCTGCGAAAGCGTTACTACTGGCTTTAAATGGATTTATAATCTCATTATTGATTTTAAGTTGAATTTTCCTATTATTTTGGTGAAAACAGAATATAATTGAATGTTTGCCTCGAGAAACGTGACACGAAAGTCATCCATTGACAACAAAAGTTTATTTATAGTCACTCATGCCTTCGGAAGCCTTATTACTCGCTTTAAATACTTTTATAGTCTCATTATTGATTTTAAGTTAAATTTTCTTACAATTTTGTTCAACAAAGATTATAATTGAATGTTCGCCTCGAGAAACATGAAGCGAAAGCCATCTATTGACAAGAAAAGTTCATTTATACTCACTCATTCCTTTGAAAGCGTTATTCTTGATTTTAAATGGATTTATAATCTCATTTTTTATTTTAAGTTGAATTTTCTTATAATTTTGGTTAAAACAGAATATAATTGAATGTTTGCCTTGAGAAACGTGATGAGAAAGCCATCCATTGACAACAAAAGTTTATTTATAGTCACTCATGCCTTCGGAAGCCTTATTACTCGCTTTAAATGCTTTTATTGTCTCAATATTGATTTTAAGTTGAATTTTCTTACATTTTTCATTAAAACAGATTATAATTGAATGTTTGCCTCAGAAAAGATGAAGTGAAAGCCAGCCATTGAGAAGAAAAGTTTATTTATTGCCACTCATGCCTTCAAAAGCGTTATTACTTGCTTTAAATGGATTTATAATCTCATTATTGATTTTAAGTTGAATTTTCTTACAATTTTGGTTAAAACAAAATATAATTGACCGTTTGCCACGAGAAACGTGATGCGAAAGCCATCCGTTGACAAGAAAAGCTTATTTATAGTCACTTATTCCTTCGGAAGCCTTATTACTCGCTTTAAATGCTTTTATAGTCTCAATATTGATTTTAAGTTGAATTTTCTTACATTTTTGGTTAAAACAGATTATAATTTAATGGTTGTGTCGGAAAACGTGAAGGGAAATCCTTCCATTGATAAGAAAAGTTCATTTATTGTCACTCTTGCCTGCGAAAGCGTTACTACTGGCTTTAAATGGATTTATAATCTCATTATTGATTTTAAGTTGAATTTTCCTATTATTTGGTGAAAACAGAATATAATTGAATGTTTGCCTCGAGAAACGTGAAACGAAAGTCATCCATTGACAACAAAAGTTTATTTATAGTCACACATGCCTTCGGAAGCCTTATTACTCGCTTTAAATACTTTTATAGTCTCATTATTGATTTTCAGTTAAATTTTCTTACATTTTTGGTCAACAAAGATTATAATTGAATGTTCGCCTCGAGAAACATGAAGCGAAAGCCATCTATTGATAAGAAAAGTTCATTTATACTCACTCATTCCTTTGAAAGCGTTATTGTTGATTTTAAATGGATTTATAATCTCATTATTGATTTTAATTTGAATTTTCTTATAATTTTGGTTAAAACAGAATATAATTGAATGTTTGCCTTGAGAAACGTGATGCGAAAGCCATCCATTGACAACAAAAGTTTATTTATAGTCACTCATCCCTTCGGAAGCCTTATTACTCGCTTTAAATGCTTTTATAGTCTCAATATTGATTTTAAGTTGAATTTTCTTACATTTTTAAGTAAAACAGATTATAATTGAATGTTTGCTTCAGAAAACATGAAGCGAAAGCCATCCATTGAGAAGAAAAGTTTATTTATTGCTACTCATTCCTTCAAAAGCGTTATTACTGGCGTTAAATGGATTTTTAATCTCATTATTGATTTTAAGTTGAATTTTCTTACAATTTTGGTTAAAACAAAATATAATTGACCGTTTGCCACGAGAAACGTGACGCAAAAGCCATCCGTTGACAAGAAAAGTTTATTTATAGTCACTTATTCCTTCGGAAGCCTTATTACTCGCTTTAAATGCTTTTATAGTCTCAATATTGATTTTAAGTTGAATTCTCTTACATTTTTGGTTAAAACAGATTATAATTTAATGGTTGTTTCAGAAAACGTGAAGGGAAATCCTTCCGTTGAGAAGAAAAGTTCATTTATTGTCACTCGTGCCTGCGAAAGCGTTACTACTGGCTTTAAATGGATTTATAATCTCATTATTGATTTTAAGTTGAATTTTCCTATTATTTTGGTGAAAACAGAATATAATTGAATGTTTGCCTCAAGAAACGTGACACGAAAGTCGTCCATTGACAACAAAAGTTTATTTACAGTCACTCATGCCTTCGGAAGCCTTATTACTCGCTTTAAATACTTTTATAGTCTCATTATTGATTTTAAGTTCAATTTTCTTACATTTTTGGTCAACAAAGATTATAATTGAATGTTTGCCTCGAGAAACATGAAGCGAAAGCCATCTATTGACAAGAAAAGTTCATTTATACTCACTCATTCCTTTGAAAGCGTTATTATTGATTTTAAATGGATTTATAATCTCATTATTGATTTTAAGTTGAATTTTCTTATAATTTTGGTTAAAACAGAATATAATTGAATGTTTGCCTTGAGAAACGTGATGCGAAAGCCATCCATTGACAACAAAAGTTTATTTATAGTCACTCATGCCTTCGCAAGCCTTATTACTCGCTTTAAATGCTTTATATAGTCTCAATATTGATTTTAAGTTGAATTTTCTTACATTTTTCATTAAAACAGATTATAATTGAACGTTTGCCTCAGAAAACATGAAGCGAAAGCCAGCCATTGAGAAGAAAAGTTTATTTATTGCCACTCATGCCTTCAAAAGCGTTATTACTGGCTTTAAATGGATTTATAATCTCATTATTGATTTTAAGTTGAATTTTCTTACAATTTTGGTTAAAACAAAATATAATTGACCGTTTGCCACGAGAAACGTCACGCGAAAGCCATCCGTTGACAAGAAAAGTTTATTTATAGTCACTTATTCCTTCGGAAGCCTTATTACTCGCTTTAAATGCTTTTATAGTCTCAATATTGATTTTAAGTTGAATTCTCTTACATTTTTGGTTAAAACAGATTATAATTTAATGGTTGTTTCAGAAGAAAAGTTCATTTATTGTCACTCGTGCCTGCGAAAGCGTTACTACTGGCTTTAAATGGATTTATAATCTCATTATTGATTTTAAGTTGAATTTTCCTATTATTTTGGTGAAAACAGAACATAATTGAATGTTTGCCTCGAGAAACGTGACACGAAAGTCATCCATTGACAACAAAAGTTTATTTATAGTCACTCATGCCTTCGGAAGCCTTATTACTCGCTTTAAATACTTTTATAGTCTCATTATTGATTTTAAGTTAAATTTTCTTACAATTTTGGTCAACAAAGATTATAATTGAATGTTCGCCTCGAGAAACATGAAGCGAAAGCCATCTATTGACAAGAAAAGTTCATTTCTACTCACTCATTCCTTTGAAAGCGTTATTATTGATTTTAAATGGATTTATAATCTCATTATTGATTTTAAGTTGAATTTTCCTATTATTTTGGTGAAAACAGAATATAATTGAATGTTTGCCTCGAGAAACGTGACACGAAAGTCATCCATTGACAACAAAAGTTTATTTACAGTCACTCATGCCTTCGGAAGCCTTATTACTCGCTTTAGATACTTTTATAGTCTCATTATTGATTTTAAGTTCAATTTTCTTACATTTTTGGTCAACAAAGATTATAATTGAATGTTTGCCTCGAGAAACATGAAGCGAAAGCCATCTATTGACAAGAAAAGTTCATTTATACTCACTCATTCCTTTGAAAGCGTTATTATTGATTTTAAATGGATTTATAATCTCATTATTAATTTTAAGTTGAATTTTCTTATAATTTTGGTTAAAACAGAATATAATTGAATGTTTGCCTTGAGAAACGTGATGCGAAAGCCATCCATTGACAACAAAAGTTCCTTTATAGTCACTCATACCTTCGCAAGCCTTATTACTCGCTTTCAATGCTTTTATAGTCTCAATATTGATTTTAAGTTGAATTTTCTTACATTGTTCATTAAAACAGATTATAATTGAATGTTTTCCTCAGAAAACATGAAGCGAAAGCCAGCCATTGAGAAGAAAAGTTTATTTATTGCCACTCATGCCTTCAAAAGCGTTATTACTGGCTTTAAATGGATTTATAATCTCATTATTGATTTTAAGTTGAATTTTCTTACAATTTTGGTTAAAACAAAATATAATTGACCGTTTGCCACGAGAAACGTGACGCGAAAGCCATCCGTTGATAAGAAAAGTTTATTTATAGTCACTTATTCCTTCGGAAGCCTTATTACTCGCTTTAAATGCTTTTATAGTCTCAATATTGATTTTAAGTTGAATTCTCTTACATTTTTGGTTAAAACAGATTATAATTTAATGGTTGTTTCAGAAAACGTGAAGGGAAATCCTTCCGTTGTGAAGAAAAGTTCATTTATTGTCACTCGTGCCTGCGAAAGCGTTACTACTGGCTTTAAATGGATTTATAATCTCATTATTGATTTTAAGTTGAATTTTCCTATTATTTTGGTGAAAACAGAATATAATTGAATGTTTGCCTCGAGAAACGTGAAACGAAAGTCATCCATTGACAACAAAAGTTTATTTATAGGCACTCATGCCTTCGGAAGCCTTATTACTCGCTTTAAATGCTTTATATAGTCTCAATATTGATTTTAAGTTGAATTTTCTTACATTTTTCATTAAAACAGATTATAATTGAATGTTTGCCTCAGAAAACATGAAGCGAAAGCCAGCCATTGAGAAGAAAAGTTTATTTATTGCCACTCATACCTTCAAAAGCGTTATTACTGGCTTTAAATGGATTTATAATCTCATTATTGATTTTAAGTTGAATTTTCTTATAATTTTGGTTAAAACAGAATATAATTGAATGTTTGCCTTGAGAAACGTGATGCGAAAGCCATCCATTGACAACAAAAGTTCATTTATAGTCACTCATGCCTTCGCAAGCCTTATTACTCGCTTTCAATGCTTTTATAGTCTCAATATTGATTTTAAGTTGAATTTTCTTACATTGTTCATTAAAACAGATTATAATTGAATGTTTTCCTCAGAAAACATGAAGCGAAAGCCAGCCATTGAGAAGAAAAGTTTATTTATTGCCACTCATGCCTTCAAAAGCGTTATTACTGGCTTTAAATGGATTTATAATCTCATTATTGATTTTAAGTTGAATTTTCTTACAATTTTGGTTAAAACAAAATATAATTGACCGTTTGCCACGAGAAACGTGACGCGAAAGCCATCCGTTGATAAGAAAAGTTTATTTATAGTCACTTATTCCTTCGGAAGCCTTATTACTCGCTTTAAATGCTTTTATAGTCTCAATATTGATTTTAAGTTGAATTCTCTTACATTTTTGGTTAAAACAGATTATAATTTAATGGTTGTTTCAGAAAACGTGAAGGGAAATCCTTCCGTTGTGAAGAAAAGTTCATTTATTGTCACTCGTGCCTGCGAAAGCGTTACTACTGGCTTTAAATGGATTTATAATCTCATTATTGATTTTAAGTTGAATTTTCCTATTATTTTGGTAAAAACAGAATATAATTGAATGTTTGCCTCGAGAAACGTGAAACGAAAGTCATCCATTGACAACAAAAGTTTATTTATAGTCACACATGCCTTCGGAAGCCTTATTACTCGCTTTAAATACTTTTATAGTCTCATTATTGATTTTAAGTTAAATTTTCTTACAATTTTGGTCAACAAAGATTATAATTGAATGTTCGCCTCGAGAAACATGAAGCGAAAGCCATCTATTGACAAGAAAAGTTCATTTCTACTCACTCATTCCTTTGAAAGCGTTATTATTGATTTTAAATGGATTTATAATCTCATTATTGATTTTAAGTTGAATTTTCTTATAATTTTGGTTAAAACAGAATATAATTGAATGTTTGCCTTGAGAAACGTGATGCGAAAGCCATCCATTGACAACAAAAGTTTATTTATAGTCACTCATGCCTTCGGAACCCTTATTACTCGCTTTAAATGCTTTTATAGTCTCAATATTGATTTTAAGTTGAATTTTCTTACATTTTTCATTAAAACAGATTATAATTGAATGTTTTCCTCAGAAAACATGAAGCGAAAGCCAGCCATTGAGAAGAAAAGTTTATTTATTGCCACTCATGCCTTCAAAAGCGTTATTACTGGCTTTAAATGGATTTATAATCTCATTATTGATTTTAAGTTGAATTTTCCTATTATTTTGGTGAAAACAGAATATAATTGAATGTTTGCCTCGAGAAACGTGACACGAAAGTCATCCATTGACAACAAAAGTTTATTTACAGTCACTCATGCCTTCGGAAGCCTTATTACTCGCTTTAGATACTTTTATAGTCTCATTATTGATTTTAAGTTCAATTTTCTTACATTTTTGGTCAATAAAGATTATAATTGAATGTTTGCCTCGAGAAACATGAAGCGAAAGCCATCTATTGACAAGAAAAGTTCATTTATACTCACTCATTCCTTTGAAAGCGTTATTATTGATTTTAAATGGATTTATAATCTCATTATTGATTTTAAGTTGAATTTTCTTATAATTTTGGTTAAAACAGAATATAATTGAATGTTTGCCTTGAGAAACGTGATGCAAAAGCCATCCATTGACAACAAAAGTTTATTTATAGTCACTCATGCCTTCGGAAGCCTTATTACTCGCTTTCAATGCTTTTATAGTCTCAATATTGATTTTAAGTTGAATTTTCTTACATTGTTCATTAAAACAGATTATAATTGAATGTTTTCCTCAGAAAACATGAAGCGAAAGCCAGCCATTGAGAAGAAAAGTTTATTTATTGCCACTCATGCCTTCAAAAGCGTTATTACTGGCTTTAAATGGATTTATAATCTCATTATTGATTTTAAGTTGAATTTTCTTACAATTTTGGTTAAAACAAAATATAATTGACCGTTTGCCACGAGAAACGTGACGCGAAAGCCAACCGTTGATAAGAAAAGTTTATTTATAGTCACTTATTCCTTCGGAAGCCTTATTACTCGCTTTAAATGCTTTTATAGTCTCAATATTGATTTTAAGTTGAATTCTCTTACATTTTTGGTTAAAACAGATTATAATTTAATGGTTGTTTCAGAAAACGTGAAGGGAAATCCTTCCGTTGTGAAGAAAAGTTCATTTATTGTCACTCGTGCCTGCGAAAGCGTTACTACTGGCTTTAAATGGATTTATAATCTCATTATTGATTTTAAGTTGAATTTTCCTATTATTTTGGTGAAAACAGAATATAATTGAATGTTTGCCTCGAGAAACGTGACACGAAAGTCATCCATTGACAATAAAAGTTTATTTATAGTCACTCATGCCTTCGGAAGCCTTATTACTCGCGTTAAATACTTTTATAGTCTCATTATTGATTTTAAGTTAAATTTTCTTACATTTTTGGTCAACAAAGATTATAATTGAATGTTCGCCTCGAGAAACATGAAGCGAAGGCCATCTATTGACAAGAAAAGTTCATTTATACTCACTCATTCCTTTGAAAGCGTTATTATCGATTTTAAATTGGATTTATAATCTCATTATTGATTTTAAGTTGAATTTTCTTATAATTTTGGTTAAAACAGAATATAATTGAATGTTTGCCTTGAGAAACGTGATGCGAAAGCCATCCATTGACAACAAAATTTTATTTATAGTCACTCATGCCTTCGGAAGCCTTATTACTCGCTTTAAATACTTTTATAGTCTCAATATTGATTTTAAGTTGAATTTTCTTACATTTTTCATTAAAACAGATTATAATTGAATGTTTGCCTCAGAAAACATGAAGCGAAAGCCAGCCATTGAGAAGAAAAGTTTATTTATTGCCACTCAGTCCTTCAAAAGCGTTATTACTGGCTTTAAATGGATTTATAATCTCATTATTGATTTTAAGGTTGAATTTTCCTATTATTTTGGTGAAAACAGAATATAATTGAATGTTTACCCCGAGAAACGGGACACGAAAGTCGTCCATTGACAACAAAAGTTTATTTACAGTCACTCATGCCTTCGGAAGCCTTATTACTCGCTTTAAATACTTTTATAGTCTCATTATTGATTTTAAGTTCAATTTTCTTACATTTTTGGTCAACAAAGATTATAATTGAATGTTTGCCTCGAGAAACATGAAGCGAAAGCCATCTATTGACAAGAAAAGTTCATTTATACTCACTCATTCCTTTGAAAGCGATATTATTGATTTTAAATGGATTTATATTCTCATTATTGATTTTAAGTTGAATTTTCTTATAATTTTGGTTAAAACAGAATATAATTGAATGTTTGCCTTGAGAAACGTGATGCGAAAGCCATCCATTGACAACAAAAGTTTATTTATAGGCACTCATGCCTTCGGAAGCCTTATTACTCGCTTTAAATGCTTTATATAGTCTCAATATTGATTTTAAGTTGAATTTTCTTACATTTTTCATTAAAACAGATTATAATTGAATGTTTGCCTCAGAAAACATGAAGCGAAAGCCAGCCATTGAGAAGAAAAGTTTATTTATTGCCACTCATACCTTCAAAAGCGTTATTACTGGCTTTAAATGGATTTATAATCTCATTATTGATTTTAAGTTGAATTTTCTTATAATTTTGGTTAAAACAGAATATAATTGAATGTTTGCCTTGAGAAACGTGATGCGAAAGCCATCCATTGACAACAAAAGTTCATTTATAGTCACTCATGCCTTCGCAAGCCTTATTACTCGCTTTCAATGCTTTTATAGTCTCAATATTGATTTTAAGTTGAATTTTCTTACATTGTTCATTAAAACAGATTATAATTGAATGTTTTCCTCAGAAAACATGAAGCGAAAGCCAGCCATTGAGAAGAAAAGTTTATTTATTGCCACTCATGCCTTCAAAAGCGTTATTACTGGCTTTAAATGGATTTATAATCTCATTATTGATTTTAAGTTGAATTTTCTTACAATTTTGGTTAAAACAAAATATAATTGACCGTTTGCCACGAGAAACGTGACGCGAAAGCCATCCGTTGATAAGAAAAGTTTATTTATAGTCACTTATTCCTTCGGAAGCCTTATTACTCGCTTTAAATGCTTTTATAGTCTCAATATTGATTTTAAGTTGAATTCTCTTACATTTTTGGTTAAAACAGATTATAATTTAATGGTTGTTTCAGAAAACGTGAAGGGAAATCCTTCCGTTGTGAAGAAAAGTTCATTTATTGTCACTCGTGCCTGCGAAAGCGTTACTACTGGCTTTAAATGGATTTATAATCTCATTATTGATTTTAAGTTGAATTTTCCTATTATTTTGGTGAAAACAGAATATAATTGAATGTTTGCCTCGAGAAACGTGAAACGAAAGTCATCCATTGACAACAAAAGTTTATTTATAGTCACACATGCCTTCGGAAGCCTTATTACTCGCTTTAAATACTTTTATAGTCTCATTATTGATTTTAAGTTAAATTTTCTTACAATTTTGGTCAACAAAGATTATAATTGAATGTTCGCCTCGAGAAACATGAAGCGAAAGCCATCTATTGACAAGAAAAGTTCATTTCTACTCACTCATTCCTTTGAAAGCATTATTATTGATTTTAAATGGATTTATAATCTCATTATTGATTTTAAGTTGAATTTTCTTATAATTTTGGTTAAAACAGAATATAATTGAATGTTTGCCTTGAGAAACGTGATGCGAAAGCCATCCATTGACAACAAAAGTTTATTTATAGTCACTCATGCCTTCGGAACCCTTATTACTCGCTTTAAATGCTTTTATAGTCTCAATATTGATTTTAAGTTGAATTTTCTTACATTTTTCATTAAAACAGATTATAATTGAATGTTTTCCTCAGAAAACATGAAGCGAAAGCCAGCCATTGAGAAGAAAAGTTTATTTATTGCCACTCATGCCTTCAAAAGCGTTATTACTGGCTTTAAATGGATTTATAATCTCATTATTGATTTTAAGTTGAATTTTCCTATTATTTTGGTGAAAACAGAATATAATTGAATGTTTGCCTCGAGAAACGTGACACGAAAGTCATCCATTGACAACAAAAGTTTATTTACAGTCACTCATGCCTTCGGAAGCCTTATTACTCGCTTTAGATACTTTTATAGTCTCATTATTGATTTTAAGTTCAATTTTCTTACATTTTTGGTCAACAAAGATCATAATTGAATGTTTGCCTCGAGAAACATGAAGCGAAAGCCATCTATTGACAAGAAAAGTTCATTTATACTCACTCATTCCTTTGAAAGCGTTATTATTGATTTTAAATGGATTTATAATCTCATTATTGATTTTAAGTTGAATTTTCTTATAATTTTGGTTAAAACAGAATATAATTGAATGTTTGCCTTGAGAAACGTGATGCAAAAGCCATCCATTGACAACAAAAGTTTATTTATAGTCACTCATGCCTTCGGAAGCCTTATTACTCGCTTTCAATGCTTTTATAGTCTCAATATTGATTTTAAGTTGAATTTTCTTACATTGTTCATTAAAACAGATTATAATTGAATGTTTTCCTCAGAAAACATGAAGCGAAAGCCAGCCATTGAGAAGAAAAGTTTATTTATTGCCACTCATGCCTTCAAAAGCGTTATTACTGGCTTTAAATGGATTTATAATCTCATTATTGATTTTAAGTTGAATTTTCTTACAATTTTGGTTAAAACAAAATATAATTGACCGTTTGCCACGAGAAACGTGACGCGAAAGACAACCGTTGATAAGAAAAGTTTATTTATAGTCACTTATTCCTTCGGAAGCCTTATTACTCGCTTTAAATGCTTTTATAGTCTCAATATTGATTTTAAGTTGAATTCTCTTACATTTTTGGTTAAAACAGATTATAATTTAATGGTTGTTTCAGAAAACGTGAAGGGAAATCCTTCCGTTGTGAAGAAAAGTTCATTTATTGTCACTCGTGCCTGCGAAAGCGTTACTACTGGCTTTAAATGGATTTATAATCTCATTATTGATTTTAAGTTGAATTTTCCTATTATTTTGGTGAAAACAGAATATAATTGAATGTTTGCCTCGAGAAACGTGACACGAAAGTCATCCATTGACAATAAAAGTTTATTTATAGTCACTCATGCCTTCGGAAGCCTTATTACTCGCGTTAAATACTTTTATAGTCTCATTATTGATTTTAAGTTAAATTTTCTTACATTTTTGGTCAACAAAGATTATAATTGAATGTTCGCCTCGAGAAACATGAAGCGAAGGCCATCTATTGACAAGAAAAGTTCATTTATACTCACTCATTCCTTTGAAAGCGTTATTATCGATTTTAAATTGGATTTATAATCTCATTATTGATTTTAAGTTGAATTTTCTTATAATTTTGGTTAAAACAGAATATAATTGAATGTTTGCCTTGAGAAACGTGATGCGAAAGCCATCCATTGACAACAAAAGTTTATTTATAGTCACTCATGCCTTCGGAAGCCTTATTACTCGCTTTAAATACTTTTATAGTCTCAATATTGATTTTAAGTTGAATTTTCTTACATTTTTCATTAAAACAGATTATAATTGAATGTTTGCCTCAGAAAACATGAAGCGAAAGCCAGCCATTGAGAAGAAAAGTTTATTTATTGCCACTCAGTCCTTCAAAAGCGTTATTACTGGCTTTAAATGGATTTATAATCTCATTATTGATTTTAAGTTGAATTTTCCTATTATTTTGGTGAAAACAGAATATAATTGAATGTTTGCCTCGAGAAACGGGACACGAAAGTCGTCCATTGACAACAAAAGTTTATTTACAGTCACTCATGCCTTCGGAAGCCTTATTACTCGCTTTAAATACTTTTATAGTCTCATTATTGATTTTAAGTTCAATTTTCTTACATTTTTGGTCAACAAAGATTATAATTGAATGTTTGCCTCGAGAAACATGAAGCGAAAGCCATCTATTGACAAGAAAAGTTCATTTATACTCACTCATTCCTTTGAAAGCGATATTATTGATTTTAAATGGATTTATATTCTCATTATTGATTTTAAGTTGAATTTTCTTATAATTTTGGTTAAAACAGAATATAATTGAATGTTTGCCTTGAGAAACGTGATGCGAAAGCCATCCATTGACAACAAAAGTTTATTTATAGGCACTCATGCCTTCGGAAGCCTTATTACTCGCTTTAAATGCTTTATATAGTCTCAATATTGATTTTAAGTTGAATTTTCTTACATTTTTCATTAAAACAGATTATAATTGAATGTTTGCCTCAGAAAACATGAAGCGAAAGCCAGCCATTGAGAAGAAAAGTTTATTTATTGCCACTCATACCTTCAAAAGCGTTATTACTGGCTTTAAATGGATTTATAATCTCATTATTGATTTTAAGTTGAATTTTCTTACAATTTTGGTTAAAACAAAATATAATTGACCGTTTGCCACGAGAAACGTCACGCGAAAGCCATCCGTTGACAAGAAAAGTTTATTTATAGTCACTTATTCCTTCGGAAGCCTTATTACTCGCTTTAAATGCTTTTATAGTCTCAATATTGATTTTAAGTTGAATTCTCTTACATTTTTGGTTAAAACAGATTATAATTTAATGGTTGTTTCAGAAGAAAAGTTCATTTATTGTCACTCGTGCCTGCGAAAGCGTTACTACTGGCTTTAAATGGATTTATAATCTCATTATTGATTTTAAGTTGAATTTTCCTATTATTTTGGTGAAAACAGAATATAATTGAATGTTTGCCTCGAGAAACGTGACACGAAAGTCATCCATTGACAACAAAAGTTTATTTATAGTCACTCATGCCTTCGGAAGCCTTATTACTCGCTTTAAATACTTTTATAGTCTCATTATTGATTTTAAGTTAAATTTTCTTACAATTTTGGTCAACAAAGATTATAATTGAATGTTTGCCTCGAGAAACATGAAGCGAAAGCCATCTATTGACAAGAAAAGTTCATTTATACTCACTCATTCCTTTGAAAGCGTTATTCTTGATTTTAAATGGATTTATAATCTCATTTTTTATTTTAAGTTGAATTTTCTTATAATTTTGGTTAAAACAGAATATAATTGAATGTTTGCCTTGAGAAACGTGATGAGAAAGCCATCCATTGACAGCAAAAAATTATTTATAGTCACTCAAGCCTTCGGAAGCCTTATTACTCGCTTTAAATGCTTTTATTGTCTCAATATTGATTTTAAGTTGAATTTTCATACATTTTTCATTAAAACAGATTATAATTGAATGTTTGCCTCAGAAAAGATGAAGCGAAAGCCAGCCATTGAGAAGAAAAGTTTATTTATTGCCACTCATGCCTTCAAAAGCGTTATTACTTGCTTTAAATGGATTTTTAATCTCATTATTGATTTTAAGTTGAATTTTCTTACAATTTTGGTTAAAACAAAATATAATTGACCGTTTGCCACGAGAAACGTGATGCGAAAGCCATCCGTTGACAAGAAAAGTTTATTTATAGTCACTTATTCCTTCGGAAGCCTTGTTACTCGCTTTAAATGCTTTTATAGTCTCAATATTGATTTTAAGTTGAATTTTCTTACATTTTTGGTTAAAACAGATTGTAATTTAATGGTTGTGCCAGAAAACCTGAAGGGAAATCCTTCCATTGATAAGAAAAGTTCATTTATTGTCACTCTTGCCTGCGAAAGCGTTACTACTGACTTTAAATGGATTTATAATCTCATTATTGATTTTAAGTTGAATTTTCCTATTATTTTGGTGAAAACAGAATATAATTGAATGTTTGCCTCGAGAAACGTGAAACGAAAGTCATCCATTGACAACAAAAGTTTATTTATAGTCACACATGCCTTCGAAAGCCTTATTACTCGCTTTAAATACTTTTATAGTCTCATTATTGATTTTAAGTTAAATTTTCTTACATTTTTGGTCAACAAAGATTATAATTGAATGTTCGCCTCGAGAAACATGAAGCGAAGGCCATCTATTGACAAGAAAAGTTCATTTATACTCACTCATTCCTTTGAAAGCGTTATTATTGATTTTAAATGGATTTATAATCTCATTATTGATTTTAAGTTGAATTTTCTTATAATTTTGGTTAAAACAGAATATAATTGAATGTTTGCCTTGAGAAACGTGATGCGAAAGCCATCCATTGACAACAAAAGTTTATTTATAGTCACTCATCCCTTCGGAAGCCTTATTACTCGCTTTAAATGCCTTTATAGTCTCAATATTGATTTTAAGTTGAATTTTCTTACATTTTTCATTAAAACAGATTATAATTGAATGTTTGCCTCAGAAAACATGAAGCGAAAGCCATCCATTGAGAAGAAAAGTTTATTTATTGCTACTCATTCCTTCAAAAGCGTTATTACTGGCGTTAAATGGATTTTTAATCTCATTATTGATTTTAAGTTGAATTTTCTTACAATTTTGGTTAAAACAAAATATAATTGACCGTTTGCCACGAGAAACGTCACGCGAAAGCCATCCGTTGACAAGAAAAGTTTATTTATAGTCACTTATTCCTTCGGAAGCCTTATTACTCGCTTTAAATGCTTTTATAGTCTCAATATTGATTTTAAGTTGAATTCTCTTACATTTTTGGTTAAAACAGATGATAATTTAATGGTTGTTTCAGAAAACGTGAAGGGAAATCCTTCCGTTGAGAAGAAAAGTTCATTTATTGTCACTCGTGCCTGCGAAAGCGTTAGTACTGGCTTTAAATGGATTTATAATCTCATTATTGATTTTAAGTTGAATTTTCCTATTATTTTGGTGAAAACAGAATATAATTGAATGTTTGCCTCGAGAAACGTGACACGAAAGTCATCCATTGACAACAAAAGTTTATTTATAGTCACTCATGCCTTCGGAAGCCTTATTACTCGCTTTAAATACTTTTATAGTCTCATTATTGATTTTAAGTTAAATTTTATTACATTTTTGGTCAACAAAGATTATAATTGAATGTTCGCCTCGAGAAACATGAAGCGAAGGCCATCTATTGACAAGAAAAGTTCATTTATACTCACTCATTCCTTTGAAAGCGTTATTATCGATTTTAAATGGATTTATAATCTCATTATTGATTTTAAGTTGAATTTTCTTATAATTTTGGTTAAAACAGAATATAATTGAATGTTTGCCTTGAGAAACGTGATGCGAAAGCCATCCATTGACAACAAAAGTTTATTTATAGTCACTCATGCCTTCGGAAGCCTTATTACTCGCTTTAAATGCTTTTATAGTCTCAATATTGATTTTAAGTTGAATTTTCTTACATTTTTCATTAAAACAGATTATAATTGAATGTTTTCCTCAGAAAACATGAAGCGAAAGCCAGCCATTGAGAAGAAAAGTTTATTTATTGCCACTCATGCCTTCAAAAGCGTTATTACTGGCTTTAAATGGATTTATAATCTCATTATTGATTTTAAGTTGAATTTTCCTATTATTTTGGTGAAAACAGAATATAATTGAATGTTTGCCTCGAGAAACGTGACACGAAAGTCATCCATTGACAACAAAAGTTTATTTACAGTCACTCATGCCTTCGGAAGCCTTATTACTCGCTTTAAATACTTTTATAGTCTCATTATTGATTTTAAGTTCAATTTTCTTTCATTTTTGGTCAACAAAGATTATAATTGAATGTTTGCCTCGAGAAACATGAAGCGAAAGCCATCTATTGACAAGAAAAGTTCATTTATACTCACTCATTCCTTTGAAAGCGTTATTATTCATTTTAAATGGATTTATAATCTCATTATTGATTTTAAGTTGAATTTTCTTATAATTTTGGTTAAAACAGAATATAATTGAATGTTTGCCTTGAGAAACGTGATGCGAAAGCCATTTATTGATAACAAAAGTTTATTTATAGGCACTCATGCCTTCGGAAGCCTTATTACTCGCTTTAAATGCTTTATATAGTCTCAATATTGATTTTAAGTTGAATTTTCTTACATTTTTCATTAAAACAGATTATAATTGAATGTTTGCCTCAGAAAACATGAAGCGAAAGCCAGCCATTGAGAAGAAAAGTTTATTTATTGCCACTCATGCCTTCAAAAGCGTTATTACTGGCTTTAAATGGATTTATAATCTCATTATTGATTTTAAGTTGAATTTTCTTACAATTTTGGTTAAAACAAAATATAATTGACCGTTTGCCACAAGAAACGTCACGCGAAAGCCATCCGTTGACAAGAAAAGTTAATTTATAGTCACTTATTCCTTCGGAAGCCTTATTACTCGCTTTAAATGCTTTTATAGTCTCAATATTGATTTTAAGTTGAATTCTCTTACATTTTTGGTTAAAACAGATTATAATTTAATGGTTGTTTCAGAAGAAAAGTTCATTTATTGTCACTCGTGCCTGCGAAAGCGTTACTACTGGCTTTAAATGGATTTATAATCTCATTATTGATTTTAAGTTCAATTTTCCTATTATTTTGGTGAAAACAGAATATAATTGAATGTTTGCCTCGAGAAACGTGACACGAAAGTCATCCATTGACAACAAAAGTTTATTTATAGTCACTCATGCCTTCGGAAGCCTTATTACTCTCTTTAAATACTTTTATAGTCTCATTATTGATTTTAAGTAAAATTTTCTTACATTTTTGGTCAACAAAGATTATAATTGAATGTTTGCCTCGAGAAACATGAAGCAAAAGCCATCTATTGACAAGAAAAGTTCATTTATAGTCACTCATTCCTTTGAAAGCGTTACTATTGGTTTTTAATGGATTTATAATCTCATTATTGATTTTAAGTTGAATTTTCTTATAATTTTTGTTAAAACAGAATATAATTGAATGTTTGCCTCGAGAAACGTGACGCGAAAACCATCCATTGACAACAAAAGTTTATTTATAGTCACTCATGCCTTCGGAAGCCTTATTACTCGCTTTAAATACTTTTATAGTCTCATTATTGATTTTAAGTTCAATTTTCTTACATTTTTGGTTAACAAATACTATAATTGAATGTTTGCCTCGAGAAGCATGAAGTGAAAGCCATCTATTGACAAGAAAAGTTCATTTATACTCACTCATTCCTTTGAAAGCGTTATTATTGATTTTAAATGGATTTATAATCTCATTATTGATTTTAAGTTGAATTTTCTTATAATTTTGGTTAAAACAGAATATAATTGAATGTTTGCCTTGAGAAACGTGATGCGAAAGCCATCCATTGACAACAAAAGTGTATTTATGGTCACTCATACCTTCGGAAGCCCTATTACTCGGTTTAAAGGCTTTATATAGTCGCAATATTGATTTTAAGTTGAATTTTCTTACATTTTTCATTAAAACAGATTATAATTGAATGTTTGCCTCAGAAAACATGAAGCGAAAGCCAGCCATTGAGAAGAAAAGTTTATTTATTGCCACTCATGCCTTCAAAAGCGTTATTGCTGGCTTTAAATGGATTTATAATCTCATTATTGATTTTAAGTTGAATTTTCTTACAATTTTTGTAAAAACAAAATATAATTGACCGTTTGCCACGAGAAACGTGACGCGAAAGCCATCCGTTGATAAGAAAAGTTTATTTATAGTCACTTATTCCTTCGGAAGCCTTATTTTCTCGCTTTAAATGCTTTTATAGTCTCAATATTGATTTTAAGTTGAATTCTCTTACATTTTTGGTTAAAACAGATTATAATTTAATGGTTGTTTCAGAAGAAAAGTTCATTTATTGTCACTCGTGCCTGCGAAAGCGTTACTACTGGCTTTAAATGGATTTATAATCTCATTATTGATTTGAAGTTGAATTTTCCTATTATTTTGGTCAAAATAGAATATAATTGAATGTTTGCCTCGAGAAACGTGACACGAAAGTCATCCATTGACAATAAAAGTTTATTTATAGTCACTCATGCCTTCGGAAGCCTTATTACTCGCTTTAAATACTTTTATAGTCTCATTATTGATTTTAAGTTAAATTTTCTTACATTTATGGTCAACAAAGATTATAATTGAATGTTTGCCTCGAGAAACATGAAGCGAAAGCCATCTATTGACAAGAAAAGTTCATTTATACTCACTTATTCCTTTGAAAGCGTTATTCTTGATTTTAAATGGATTTATAATCTCATTATTGATTTTAAATTGAATTTTCTTATAATTTTGGTTAAAACAGAATATAATTGAATGTTTGCCTTGAGAAACGAGATGTGAAAGCCATCCATTGACAACAAAAGTTTATTTACAGTCACCCATGCCTTCGAAAGCCTTATTACTCGCTTTAAATGCTTTTATAGTCTCAATATTGATTTTAAGTTGAATTTTCTTACATTTTTCATTAAAACATATTATAATTGAATGTTTGCCTCAGAAAACATGAAGCGAAAGCCAGCCATTGAGAAGAAAAGTTTATTTATTGCCACTCATGCCTTCAAAAGCGTTATTAATGGCTTTAAATGGATTTATATTCTCAATATTGATTTTAAGTTGAATTATCTTACATTTTTGGTTAAAACAGATTATAATTTAATGGTTGTTTTGGAAAACGTGAAGGGAAATCCTTCCATTGAGAAAAAAAGTTCATTTATGGTCACTCGTGCCTTCGAAAGCGTTACTACTGGCTTTAAATGGATTTATAATCTCATTATTGATTTTAAGTTGAATTTTCTTATAATTCTGGTGAAAACAGAATATAATTGAATGTTTGCCTCGAAAAATGTGACGCGAAAGCCATCCATTGACAACGAAAGTTTATTTATAGTCAGTCATGCCTTCGGAAGCCTTATTACTCGCTTTAAATACTTTTATAGTCTTATTATTGATTTTATGTTGAATATTCTTACATTTTTGGTTAAGAAAGATTATAATTGAATGTTTGCCTCCTGAAACATGAAGCAAAAGCCATTTATTGACAAGAAAAGTTCATTTATAGTCACTCATTCCTTTGAAAGCGTTATTATTGCTTTTTAATGGATTTATAATCTCATTAATGATTTTAAGTTGAATTTTCTTATAATTTTTGTTAAAACAGAATATAATTGAATGTTTGCCTCGAGAAACGTGATGCGAAACCCATCCATTGACAACAAAAGTTTATTTATAGTCACTCATGCCTTCGGAAGCCTTATTACTTGCTTTAAATACTTTTATAGTCTCATTATTGATTTTAAGTTCAATTTTCTTACATTTTTGGTTAACAAAGACTATAATTGAATGTTTGCCTCGAGAAGCATGAAGTGAAAGCCATCTATTGACAAGAAAAGTTCATTTATAGTCACTCATTCCTTTGAAAGCGTTATTATTAATTTTAAATGGATTTATAATTTCATTATTGATTTTAAGTTGAATTTTCTTATAATTTTGGTTAAAACAGAATATAATTGAATGTTTGCCTTGAGAAACGTGATGCGAAAGCCATCCATTGACAACAAAAGTGTATTTATAGTCACTCATGCCTTCGGAAGCCTTATTACTCGCTTTAAATGCTTTATATAGTCTCAATATTGATTTTAAGTTGAATTTTCTTACATTTTTCATTAAAACAGATTATAATTGAATGTTTGCCTCAGAAAACATGAAGCGAAAGCCAGCCATTGAGAAGAAAAGTTTATTTATTGCCACTCATGCCTTCAAAAGCGTTATTACTGGCTTTAAATAGATTTATAATCTCATTATTGATTTTAAGTTGAATTTTCTTACAATTTTGGTAAAAACAAAATATAATTGACCGTTTGTCACGAGAAACGTGACGCGAAAGCCATCCGTTGACAAGAAAAGTTTATTTATAGTCACTTATTCTTTTGGAAGCCTTATTACTCGCTTTAAATGCTTTTATAGTCTCAATATTGATTTTATGTTGAATTCTCTTACATTTTTGGTTTAAACAGATTATAATTTAATGGTTGTTTCAGAAGAAAAGTTCATTTATTGTCACTCGTGCCTGCGAAAGCGTTACTACTGGCTATAAATGGATTTATAATCTCATTATTGATTTTAAGTTGAATTTTCCTATTATTTTGGTGAAAACTGAATATAATTGAATTTTTGCCTCGAGAAACGTGACACGAAAGTCATCCATTGACAACAAAAGTTTATTTATAGTCACTCATGCCTTCGGAAGCCTTATTACTCGCTTTAAAGACTTTTATAGTCTCATTATTGATTTTAAGTTAAATTTTCTTACATTTTTGGTCAACAAAGATTATAATTGAATGTTTGCCTCGAGAAACATGAAGCGAAAGCCATCTATTGACAAGAAAAGTTCATTTATACTCACTCATTCCTTTGAAAGCGTTATTATTGATTTTAAATAGATTTATAATCTCATTATTGATTTTAAGTTGAATTTTCTTATAATTTTGGTTAAAACAGAATATAATTGAATGTTTGCCTTGAGAAACGTGATGCGAAAGCCATCCATTGAAAACAAAAGTTTATTTATAGTCACTCATGGCTTCGGAAGCCTTATTACTCGCTTTAAATGCTTTATATAGTCTCAATATTGATTTTAAGTTGAATTTTCTTACATTTTTCATTAAAACAGATTATAATTGAATGTTTGCCTCAGAAAACATGAAGCGAAAGCCAGCCATTGAGAAGAAAAGTTTATTTATTGCCACTCATGCCTTCAAAAGCGTTATTACTGGCTTTAAATGGATTTATAATCTCATTATTGATTTTAAGTTGAATTTTCTTACAATTTTGGTTAAAACAAAATATAATTGACCGTTTGCCACGAGAAACGTCACGCGAAAGCCATCCGTTGACAAGAAAAGTTTATTTATAGTCACTTATTCCTTCGGAAGCCTTATTACTCGCTTTAAATGCTTTTATAGTCTCAATATTGATTTTAAGTTGAATTCTCTTACATTTTTGGTTAAAACAGATTATAATTTAATGGTTGTTTCAGAAGAAAAGTTCATTTATTGTCACTCGTGCCTGCGAAAGCGTTACTACTGGCTTTAAATGGATTTATAATCTCATTACATTTTAAGTTGAATTTTCCTATTATTTTGGTGAAAACAGAATATAATTGAATGTTTGCCTCGAGAAACGTGACACCAAAGTCTTCCATTGACAACAAAAGTTTATTTATAGTCACTCATGCCTTCGAAAGCCTTATTACTCGCTTTAAATACTTTTATAGTCTCATTATTGATTTTAAGTTAAATTTTCTTACAATTTTGGTCAACAAAGATTATAATTGAATGTTCGCCTCGAGAAACATGAAGCGAAAGCCATCTATTGACAAGAAAAGTTCATTTATACTCACTCATTCCTTTGAAAGCGTTATTCTTGATTTTAAATGGATTTATAATCTCATTTTTTATTTTAAGTTGAATTTTCTTATAATTTTGGTTAAAACAGAATATAATTGAATGTTTGCCTTGAGAAACGTGATGAGAAAGCCATCCATTGACAACAAAAGTTTATTTATAGTCACTCATGCCTTCGGAAGCCTTATTACACGCTTTAAATGCTTTTATTGTCTCAATATTGATTTTAAGTTGAATTTTCTTACATTTTTCATTAAAACAGATTATAATTGAATGTTTGCCTCAGAAAACATGAAGCGAAAGCCAGCCATTGAGAAGAAAAGTTTATTTATTGCCACTCATGCCTTCAAAAGCGTTATTACTTGCTTTAAATGGATTTATAATCTCATTATTGATTTTAAATTGAATTTTCTTACAATTTTGGTTAAAAGAAAATATAATTGACCGTTTGCCACGAGAAACGTGACGCGAAAGCCATCCGTTGACAAGAAAAGTTTATTTATAGTCACTTATTCCTTCAGAAGCCTTATTACTCGCTTTAAATGCTTTTATAGTCTCAATATTGATTTTAAGTTGAATTTTCTTACATTTTTGGTTAAAACAGATTATAATTTAATGGTTGTGTCGGAAAACGTGAAGGGAAATCCTTCCATTGAGAAGAAAAGTTCATTTATTGTCACTCTTGCCTGCGAAATCGTTACTACTAGCTTTAAATGGATTTATAATCTCATTATTGATTTTAAGTTGAATTTTCCTATTATTTTGGTGAAAACAGAATATTATTGAATGTTTGCCTCGAGAAACGTGACGCGAAAACCATCCATTGACAACAAAAGTTTATTTATAGTCACTCATGCCTTCGGAAGCCTTATTACTCGCTTTAAATACTTTTATAGTCTAATTATTGATTTTAAGTTCAATTTTCTTACATTTTTGGTTAACAAATACTATAATTGAATGTTTGCCTCGAGAAGCATGAAGTGAAAGCCATCTATTGACAAGAAAAGTTCATTTATACTCACTCATGCCTTTGAAAGCGTTATTATTGATTTTAAATGGATTTATAATCTCATTATTGATTTTAAGTTGAATTTTCTTATAATTTTGGTTAAAACAGAATATAATTGAATGTTTGCCTTGAGAAACGTGATGCGAAAGCCATCCATTGACAACAAAAGTGTATTTATAGTCACTCATACCTTCGGAAGCCTTATTACTCGGTTTAAATGCTTTATATAGTCTCAATATTGATTTTAAGTTGAATTTTCTTACATTTTTCATTAAAACAGATTATAATTGAATGTTTGCCTCAGAAAACATGAAGCGAAAGCCAGCCATTGAGAAGAAAAGTTTATTTATTGCCACTCATGCCTTCAAAAGCGTTATTACTGGCTTTAAATGGATTTATAATCTCATTATTGATTTTAAGTTGAATTTTCTTACAATTTTGGTTAAAAGAAAATATAATTGACCGTTTGCCACGAGAAACGTCACGCGAAAGCCATCCGTTAACAAGAAAAGTTTATTTATAGTCACTTATTCCTTCAGAAGCCTTATTACTCGCTTTAAATGCTTTTATAGTCTCAATATTGATTTTAAGTTGAATTCTCTTACATTTTTGGTTAAAACAGATTATAATTTAATGGTTGTTTCAGAAGAAAAGTTCATTTATTGTCACTCGTGCCTGCGAAAGCGTTACTACTGGCTTTAAATGGATTTATAATCTCATTATTGATTTTAAGTTGAATTTTCCTATTATTTTGGTGAAAACAGAATATAATTGAATGTTTGCCTCGAGAAACGTGACACGAAAGTCATCCATTGACAACAAAAGTTTATTTATAGTCACTCATGCCTTCGGAAGCCTTATTACTCGCTTTAAATACTTTTATAGTCTCATTATTGATTTTAAGTTAAATTTTCTTACAATTTTGGTCAACAAAGATTATAATTGAATGTTTGCCTCGAGAAACATGAAGCGAAAGCCATCTATTGACAAGAAAAGTTCATTTATACTCACTCATTCCTTTAAAAGCGTTATTATTGATTTTAAATGGATTTATAATCTCATTATTGATTTTAAATTGAATTTTCCTATAATTTTGGTTAAAACAGAATATAATTGAATGTTTGCTTTGAGAAACGAGATGCGAAAGCCATCCATTGACAACAAAAGTTTATTTACAGTCACTCATGCCTTCGGAAGCCTTATTACTCGCTTTAAATGCTTTTATAGTCTCAATATTGATTTTAAGTTGAATTTTCTTACATTTTTCATTAAAACATATTATAATTGAATGTTTGCCTCAGAAAACATGAAGCGAAAGCCAGCCATTGAGAAGAAAAGTTTATTTCTTGCCACTCATGCCTTCAAAAGCGTTATTAATGGCTTTAAATGGATTTATATTCTCAATATTGATTTTAAGTTGAATTCTCTTACATTTTTGGTTAAAACAGATAATAATTTAATGGTTGTTTCAGAAAACGTGAAGGGAAATCCTTCCATTGAGAAAAAAAGTTCATTTGTGGTCACTCGTGCCTTCGAAAGCGTTACTACTTGCTTTAAATGGATTTATAATCTCATTATTGATTTTAAGTTGAATTCTCTTATAATTCTGGTGAAAACAAAATATAATTGAATGTTTGCCTCGAAAAATGTGACGCGAAAGCCATCCATTGACAACGAAAGTTTATTTATAGTCAGTCATGCCTTCGGAAGCCTTATTACTCGCTTTAAATACTTTTATAGTCTTATTATTGATTTTATGTTGAATATTCTTACATTTTTGGTTAAGAAAGATTATAATTGAATGTTTGCCTCCTGAAACATGAAGCAAAAGCCATTTATTGACAAGAAAAGTTCATTTATAGTCACTCATTCCTTTGAAAGCGATATTATTGATTTTTAATGGATTTATAATCTCATTAATGATTTTAAGTTGAATTTTCTTATAATTTTTGTTAAAACAGAATATAATTGAATGTTTGCCTCGAGAAACGTGATGCGAAACCCATCCATTGACAACAAAAGTTTATTTATAGTCACTCATGCCTTCGGAAGCCTTATTACTTGCTTTAAATACTTTTATAGTCTCATTATTGATTTTAAGTTCAATTTTCTTACATTTTTGGTTAACAAAGACTATAATTGAATGTTTGCCTCGAGAAGCATGAAGTGAAAGCCATCTATTGACAAGAAAAGTTCATTTATAGTCACTCATTCCTTTGAAAGCGTTATTATTAATTTTAAATGGATTTATAATCTCATTATTGATTTTAAGTTGAATTTTCTTATAATTTTGGTTAAAACAGAATACAATTGAATGTTTGCCTTGAGAAACGTGATACGAAAGCCATCCATTGACAACAAAAGTGTATTTATAGTCACTCATGCCTTCGGAAGCCTTATTACTCGCTTTAAATGCTTTATATAGTCTCAATATTGATTTTAAGTTGAATTTTCTTACATTTTTCATTAAAACAGATTATAATTGAATGTTTGCCTCAGAAAACATGAAGCGAAAGCCAGCCATTGAGAAGAAAAGTTTATTTATTGCCACTCATGCCTTCAAAAGCGTTATTACTGGCTTTAAATAGATTTATAATCTCATTATTGATTTTAAGTTGAATTTTCTTACAATTTTGGTAAAAACAAAATATAATTGACCGTTTGCCACGAGAAACGTGACGCGAAAGCCATCCGTTGACAAGAAAAGTTTATTTATAGTCACTTATTCCTTTGGAAGCCTTATTACTCGCTTTAAATGCTTTTATAGTCTCAATATTGATTTTATGTTGAATTCTCTTACATTTTTGGTTTAAACAGATTATAATTTAATGCTTGTTTCAGAAGAAAAGTTCATTTATTGTCACTCGTGCCTGCGAAAGCGTTACTACTGGCTATAAATGGATTTAGAATCTCATTATTGATTTTAAGTTGAATTTTCCTATTATTTTGGTGAAAACTGAATATAATTGAATTTTTGCCTGGAGAAACGTGACACGAAAGTCATCCATTGACAACAAAAGTTTATTTATAGCCACTCATGCCTTCGGAAGCCTTATTACTCGCTTTAAAGACTTTTATAGTCTCATTATTGATTTTAAGTTAAATTTTCTTACATTTGTGGTCAACAAAGATTATAATTGAATGTTTGCCTCGAGAAACATGAAGCGAAAGCCATCTATTGACAAGAAAAGTTCATTTATACTCACTCATTCCTTTGAAAGCGTTATTATTGATTTTAAATGGATTTATAATCTCATTATTGATTTTAAGTTGAATTTTCTTATAATTTTGGTTAAAACAGAATATAATTGAATGTTTGCCTTGAGAAACGAGATGCGAAAGCCATCCATTGACAACAAAAGTTTATTTACAGTCACTCATGCCTTCGGAAGCCTTATTACTCGCTTTAAATGCTTTTATAGTCTCAATAATGATTTTAAGTTGAATTTTCTTACATTTTTCATTAAAACATATTATAATTGAATGTTTGCCTCAGAAAACATGAAGCGAAAGCCAGCCATTGAGAAGAAA
The DNA here is from genome assembly GCF_053813885.1 of Theobroma cacao. Lineage (NCBI taxonomy): Eukaryota > Viridiplantae > Streptophyta > Magnoliopsida > Malvales > Malvaceae > Theobroma > Theobroma cacao. Next base: position 28,714,692 of record NC_142647.1, read on the forward strand.
AGTTTATTTATTGCCACTCATGCCTTCAAAAGCGTTATTACTGGCTTTAAATAGATTTATAATCTCATTATTGATTTTAAGTTGAATTTTCTTACAATTTTGGTTAAAACAAAATATAATTGACCGTTTGCCACGAGAAACGTGACGCGAAAGTCATCTGTTGACAAGAAAAGTTTATTTATAGTCACTTATTCGTTCGGAAGCCTTATTACTCGCTTTAAATGCTTTTATAGTCTCAATATTGATTTTAAGTTGAATTCTCTTACATTTTTGGTTAAAACAGATTATAATTTAATGGTTGTTTCAGAAGAAAAGTTCATTTATTATCACTCGTGCCTGCGAAAGCGTTACTACTGGCTATAAATGGATTTATAATCTCATTATTGATTTTAAGTTGAATTTTCCTACTATTTTGGTGAAAACTGAATATAATTGAATGTTTGCCACGAGAAACGTGACACGAAAGTCATCCATTGACAACAAAAGTTTATTTATAGTCAGTCATGCCTTCGGAAGCCTTATTACTCGCTTTAAATACTTTTATAGTCTCATTATTGATTTTAAGTTAAATTTTCTTACATTTTTGGTCAACAAAGATTATAATTGAATGTTTGCCTCGAGAAACATGAAGCGAAAGCTATCTATTGACAAGAAAAGTTCATTTATACTCACTCATTCCTTTGAAAGCGTTATTCTTGATTTTAAATGGATTTATAATCTCATTATTGATTTTAAATTGAATTTTCTTATAATTTTGGTTAAAACAGAATATAATTGAATGTTTGCCTTGAGAAACGAGATGCGAAAGCCATCCATTGACAACAAAAGTTTATTTACAGTCACCCATGCCTTCGGAAGCCTTATTACTCGCTTTAAATGCTTTTATAGTCTCAATATTGATTTTAAGTTGAATTTTCTTACATTGTTCATTAAAACATATTATAATTGAATGTTTGCCTTAGAAAACATGAAGCGAAAGCCAGCCATTGAGAAGAAAAGTTTATTTATTGCCACTCATGCCTTCAAAAGCGTTATTAATGGCTTTAAATGGATTTATATTCTCAATATTGATTTTAAGTTGAATTATCTTACATTTTTGGTTAAAACAGATTATAATTTAATGGTTGTTTCGGAAAACGTGAAGGGAAATCCTTCCATTGAGAAAAAAAGTTCATTTATGGTCACTCGTGCCTTCGAAAGCGTTACTACTGGCTTTAAATGGATTTATAATCTTATTATTGATTTTAAGTTGAATTTTCTTATAATTCTGGTGAAAACAGAATATAATTGAATGTTTGCCTCGAAAAATGTGACGCGAAAGCCATCCATTGACAACGAAAGTTTATTTATAGTCAGTCATGCCTTCGGAAGCCTTATTACTCGCTTTAAATACTTTTATAGTCTTATTATTGATTTTATGTTGAATATTCTTACATTTTTGGTTAAGAAAGATTATAATTGAATGTTTGCCTCCTGAAACATGAAGCAAAAGCCATTTATTGACAAGAAAAGTTCATTTATAGTCACTCATTCCTTTGAAAGTGTTATTATTGCTTTTTAATGGATTTATAATCTCATTAATGATTTTAAGTTGAATTTTCTTATAATTTTTGTTAAAACAGAATATAATTGAATGTTTGCCTCGAGAAACGTGATGCGAAACCCATCCATTGACAACAAAAGTTTATTTATAGTCACTCATGCCTTCGGAAGCCTTATTACTTGCTTTAAATACTTTTATAGTCTCATTATTGATTTTAAGTTCAATTTTCTTACATTTTTGGTTAACAAAGACTATAATTGAATGTTTGCCTCGAGAAGCATGAAGTGAAAGCCATCTATTGACAAGAAAAGTTCATTTATAGTCACTCATTCCTTTGAAAGCGTTATTATTAATTTTAAATGGATTTATAATTTCATTATTGATTTTAAGTTGAATTTTCTTATAATTTTGGTTAAAACAGAATATAATTGAATGTTTGCCTTGAGAAACGTGATGCGAAAGCCATCCATTGACAACAAAAGTGTATTTATAGTCACTCATGCCTTCGGAAGCCTTATTACTCGCTTTAAATGCTTTATATAGTCTCAATATTGATTTTAAGTTGAATTTTCTTACATTTTTCATTAAAACAGATTATAATTGAATGTTTACCTCAGAAAACATGAAGCGAAAGCTAGCCATTGAGAAGAAAAGTTTATTTATTGCCACTCATGCCTTCAAAAGCGTTATTACTGGCTTTAAATAGATTTATAATCTCATTATTGATTTTAAGTTGAATTTTCTTACAATTTTGGTAAAAACAAAATATAATTGACCGTTTGTCACGAGAAACGTGACGCGAAAGCCATCCGTTGACAAGAAAAGTTTATTTATAGTCACTTATTCTTTTGGAAGCCTTATTACTCGCTTTAAATGCTTTTATAGTCTCAATATTGATTTTATGTTGAATTCTCTTACATTTTTGGTTTAAACAGATTATAATTTAATGGTTGTTTCAGAAGAAAAGTTCATTTATTGTCACTCGTGCCTGCGAAAGCGTTACTACTGGCTATAAATGGATTTATAATCTCATTATTGATTTTAAGTTGAATTTTCCTATTATTTTGGTGAAAACTGAATATAATTGAATTTTTGCCTCGAGAAACGTGACACGAAAGTCATCCATTGACAACAAAAGTTTATTTATAGTCACTCATGCCTTCGGAAGCCTTATTACTCGCTTTAAAGACTTTTATAGTCTCATTATTGATTTTAAGTTAAATTTTCTTACATTTTTGGTCAACAAAGATTATAATTGAATGTTTGCCTCGAGAAACATGAAGCGAAAGCCATCTATTGACAAGAAAAGTTCATTTATACTCACTCATTCCTTTGAAAGCGTTATTATTGATTTTAAATAGATTTATAATCTCATTATTGATTTTAAGTTGAATTTTCTTATAATTTTGGTTAAAACAGAATATAATTGAATGTTTGCCTTGAGAAACGTGATGCGAAAGCCATCCATTGAAAACAAAAGTTTTTTATAGTCACTCATGGCTTCGGAAGCCTTATTACTCGCTTTAAATGCTTTATATAGTCTCAATATTGATTTTAAGTTGAATTTTCTTACATTTTTCATTAAAACAGATTATAATTGAATGTTTGCCTCAGAAAACATGAAGCGAAAGCCAGCCATTGAGAAGAAAAGTTTATTTATTTCCACTCATGCCTTCAAAAGCGTTATTACTGCCTTTAAATGGATTTATAATCTCATTATTGATTTTAAGTTGAATTTTCTTACAATTTTGGTTAAAACAAAATATAATTGACCGTTTGCCACGAGAAACGTCACGCGAAAGCCATCCGTTGACAAGAAAAGTTTATTTATAGTCACTTATTCCTTCGGAAGCCTTATTACTCGCTTTAAATGCTTTTATAGTCTCAATATTGATTTTAAGTTGAATTCTCTTACATTTTTGGTTAAAACAGATTATAATTTAATGGTTGTTTCAGAAGAAAAGTTCATTTATTGTCACTCGTGCCTGCGAAAGCGTTACTACTGGCTTTAAATGGATTTATAATCTCATTACATTTTAAGTTGAATTTTCCTATTATTTTGGTGAAAACAGAATATAATTGAATGTTTGCCTCGAGAAACGTGACACCAAAGTCTTCCATTGACAACAAAAGTTTATTTATAGTCACTCATGCCTTCGAAAGCCTTATTACTCGCTTTAAATACTTTTATAGTCTCATTATTGATTTTAAGTTAAATTTTCTTACAATTTTGGTCAACAAAGATTATAATTGAATGTTCACCTCGAGAAACATGAAGCGAAAGCCATCTATTGACAAGAAAAGTTCATTTATACTCACTCATTCCTTTGAAAGCGTTATTCTTGATTTTAAATGGATTTATAATCTCATTTTTTATTTTAAGTTGAATTTTCTTATAATTTTGGTTAAAACAGAATATAATTGAATGTTTGCCTTGAGAAACGTGATGAGAAAGCCATCCATTGACAACAAAAGTTTATTTATAGTCACTCATGCCTTCGGAAGCCTTATTACACGCTTTAAATGCTTTTATTGTCTCAATATTGATTTTAAGTTGAATTTTCTTACATTTTTCATTAAAACAGATTATAATTGAATGTTTGCCTCAGAAAACATGAAGCGAAAGCCAGCCATTGAGAAGAAAAGTTTATTTATTGCCACTCATGCCTTCAAAAGCGTTATTACTTGCTTTAAATGGATTTATAATCTCATTATTGATTTTAAATTGAATTTTCTTACAATTTTGGTTAAAACAAAATATAATTGACCGTTTGCCACGAGAAACGTGACGCGAAAGCCATCCGTTGACAAGAAAAGTTTATTTATAGTCACTTATTCCTTCGGAAGCCTTATTACTCGCTTTAAATGCTTTTATAGTCTCAATATTGATTTTAAGTTGAATTTTCTTACATTTTTGGTTAAAACAGATTATAATTTAATGGTTGTGTCGGAAAACGTGAAGGGAAATCCTTCCATTGAGAAGAAAAGTTCATTTATTGTCACTCTTGCCTGCGAAATCGTTACTACTAGCTTTAAATGGATTTATAATCTCATTATTGATTTTAAGTTGAATTTTCCTATTATTTTGGTGAAAACAGAATATTATTGAATGTTTGCCTCGAGAAACGTGACGCGAAAACCATCCATTGACAACAAAAGTTTATTTATAGTCACTCATGCCTTCGGAAGCCTTATTACTCGCTTGAAATACTTTTATAGTCTAATTATTGATTTTAAGTTCAATTTTCTTACATTTTTGGTTAACAAATACTATAATTGAATGTTTGCCTCGAGAAGCATGAAGTGAAAGCCATCTATTGACAAGAAAAGTTCATTTATACTCACTCATGCCTTTGAAAGCGTTATTATTGATTTTAAATGGATTTATAATCTCATTATTGATTTTAAGTTGAATTTTCTTATAATTTTGGTTAAAACAGAATATAATTGAATGTTTGCCTTGAGAAACGTGATGCGAAAGCCATCCATTGACAACAAAAGTGTATTTATAGTCACTCATACCTTCGGAAGCCTTATTACTCGGTTTAAATGCTTTATATAGTCTCAATATTGATTTTAAGTTGAATTTTCTTACATTTTTCATTAAAACAGATTATAATTGAATGTTTGCCTCAGAAAACATGAAGCGAAAGCCAGCCATTGAGAAGAAAAGTTTATTTATTGCCACTCATGCCTTCAAAAGCGTTATTACTGGCTTTAAATGGATTTATAATCTCATTATTGATTTTAAGTTGAATTTTCTTACAATTTTGGTTAAAAGAAAATATAATTGACCGTTTGCCACGAGAAACGTCACGCGAAAGCCATCCGTTAACAAGAAAAGTTTATTTATAGTCACTTATTCCTTCGGAAGCCTTATTACTCGCTTTAAATGCTTTTATAGTCTCAATATTGATTTTAAGTTGAATTCTCTTACATTTTTGGTTAAAACAGATTATAATTTAATGGTTGTTTCAGAAGAAAAGTTCATTTATTGTCACTCGTGCCTGCGAAAGCGTTACTACTGGCTTTAAATGGATTTATAATCTCATTATTGATTTTAAGTTGAATTTTCCTATTATTTTGGTGAAAACAGAATATAATTGAATGTTTGCCTCGAGAAACGTGACACGAAAGTCATCCATTGACAACAAAAGTTTATTTATAGTCACTCATGCCTTCGGAAGCCTTATTACTCGCTTTAAATACTTTTATAGTCTCATTATTGATTTTAAGTTAAATTTTCTTACAATTTTGGTCAACAAAGATTATAATTGAATGTTTGCCTCGAGAAACATGAAGCGAAAGCCATCTATTGACAAGAAAAGTTCATTTATACTCACTCATTCCTTTAAAAGCGTTATTATTGATTTTAAATGGATTTATAATCTCATTATTGATTTTAAATTGAATTTTCTTATAATTTTGGTTAAAACAGAATATAATTGAATGTTTGCTTTGAGAAACGAGATGCGAAAGCCATCCATTGACAACAAAAGTTTATTTACAGTCACTCATGCCTTCGGAAGCCTTATTACTCGCTTTAAATGCTTTTATAGTCTCAATATTGATTTTAAGTTGAATTTTCTTACATTTTTCATTAAAACATATTATAATTGAATGTTTGCCTCAGAAAACATGAAGCGAAAGCCAGCCATTGAGAAGAAAAGTTTATTTATTGCCACTCATGCCTTCAAAAGCGTTATTACTTGCTTTAAATGGATTTATAATCTCATTATTGATTTTAAGTTGAATTTTCTTACAATTTTGGTTAAAACAAAATATAATTGACCGTTTGCCACGAGAAACGTCACGCGAAAGCCATCCGTTGACAAGAAAAGTTTATTTATAGTCACTTATTCCTTCGGAAGCCTTATTACTCGCTTTAAATGCTTTTATAGTCTCAATATTGATTTTAAGTTGAATTCTCTTACATTTTTGGTTAAAACAGATTATAATTTAATGGTTGTTTCAGAAGAAAAGTTCATTTATTGTCACTCGTGCCTGCGAAAGCGTTACTACTGGCTTTAAATGGATTTATAATCTCATTACATTTTAAGTTGAATTTTCCTATTATTTTGGTGAAAACAGAATATAATTGAATGTTTGCCTCGAGAAACGTGACACCAAAGTCTTCCATTGACAACAAAAGTTTATTTATAGTCACTCATGGCTTCGGAAGCCTTATTACTCGCTTTAAATGCTTTATATAGTCTCAATATTGATTTTAAGTTGAATTTTCTTACATTTTTCATTAAAACAGATTATAATTGAATGTTTGCCTTAGAAAACATGAAGCGAAAGCCAGCCATTGAGAAGAAAAGTTTATTTATTGCCACTCATGCCTTCAAAAGCGTTATTACTGGCTTTAAATGGATTTATAATCTCATTATTGATTTTAAGTTGAATTTTCTTACAATTTTGGTTAAAACAAAATATAATTGACCGTTTGCCACGAGAAACGTCACGCGAAAGCCATCCGTTGACAAGAAAAGTTTATTTATAGTCACTTATTCCTTCGGAAGCCTTATTACTCGCTTTAAATGCTTTTATAGTCTCAATATTGATTTTAAGTTGAATTCTCTTACATTTTTGGTTAAAACAGATTATAATTTAATGGTTGTTTCAGAAGAAAAGTTCATTTATTGTCACTCGTGCCTGCGAAAGCGTTACTACTGGCTTTAAATGGATTTATAATCTCATTACATTTTAAGTTGAATTTGCCTATTATTTTGGTGAAAACAGAATATAATTGAATGTTTGCCTCGAGAAACGTGACACCAAAGTCTTCCATTGACAACAAAAGTTTATTTATAGTCACTCATGCCTTCGAAAGCCTTATTACTCGCTTTAAATACTTTTATAGTCTCATTATTGATTTTAAGTTAAATTTTCTTACAATTTTGGTCAACAAAGATTATAATTGAATGTTCGCCTCGAGAAACATGAAGCGAAAGCCATCTATTGACAAGAAAAGTTCATTTATACTCACTCATTCCTTTGAAAGCGTTATTCTTGATTTTAAATGGATTTATAATCTCATTTTTTATTTTAAGTTGAATTTTCTTATAATTTTGGTTAAAACAGAATATAATTGAATGTTTGCCTTGAGAAACGTGATGAGAAAGCCATCCATTGACAACAAAAGTTTATTTATAGTCACTCATGCCTTCGGAAGCCTTATTACACGCTTTAAATGCTTTTATTGTCTCAATATTGATTTTAAGTTGAATTTTCTTACATTTTTCATTAAAACAGATTATAATTGAATGTTTGCCTCAGAAAACATGAAGCGAAAGCCAGCCATTGAGAAGAAAAGTTTATTTATTGCCACTCATGCCTTCAAAAGCGTTATTACTTGCTTTAAATGGATTTATAATCTCATTATTGATTTTAAATTGAATTTTCTTACAATTTTGGTTAAAACAAAATATAATTGACCGTTTGCCACGAGAAACGTGACGCGAAAGCCATCCGTTGACAAGAAAAGTTTATTTATAGTCACTTATTCCTTCGGAAGCCTTATTACTCGCTTTAAATGCTTTTATAGTCTCAATATTGATTTTAAGTTGAATTTTCTTACATTTTTGGTTAAAACAGATTATAATTTAATGGTTGTGTCGGAAAACGTGAAGGGAAATCCTTCCATTGAGAAGAAAAGTTCATTTATTGTCACTCTTGCCTGCGAAATCGTTACTACTAGCTTTAAATGGATTTATAATCTCATTATTGATTTTAGGTTGAATTTTCCTATTATTTTGGTGAAAACAGAATATTATTGAATGTTTGCCTCGAGAAACGTGACGCGAAAACCATCCATTGACAACAAAAGTTTATTTATAGTCACTCATGCCTTCGGAAGCCTTATTACTCGCTTTAAATACTTTTATAGTCTAATTATTGATTTTAAGTTCAATTTTCTTACATTTTTGGTTAACAAATACTATAATTGAATGTTTGCCTCGAGAAGCATGAAGTGAAAGCCATCTATTGACAAGAAAAGTTCATTTATACTCACTCATGCCTTTGAAAGCGTTATTATTGATTTTAAATGGATTTATAATCTCATTATTGATTTTAAGTTGAATTTTCTTATAATTTTGGTTAAAACAGAATATAATTGAATGTTTGCCTTGAGAAACGTGATGCGAAAGCCATCCATTGACAACAAAAGTGTATTTATAGTCACTCATACCTTCGGAAGCCTTATTACTCGGTTTAAATGCTTTATATAGTCTCAATATTGATTTTAAGTTGAATTTTCTTACATTTTTCATTAAAACAGATTGTAATTGAATGTTTGCCTCAGAAAACATGAAGCGAAAGCCAGCCATTGAGAAGAAAAGTTTATTTATTGCCACTCATGCCTTCAAAAGCGTTATTACTGGCTTTAAATGGATTTATAATCTCATTATTGATTTTAAGTTGAATTTTCTTACAATTTTGGTTAAAAGAAAATATAATTGACCGTTTGCCACGAGAAACGTCACGCGAAAGCCATCCGTTAACAAGAAAAGTTTATTTATAGTCACTTATTCCTTCGGAAGCCTTATTACTCGCTTTAAATGCTTTTATAGTCTCAATATTGATTTTAAGTTGAATTCTCTTACATTTTTGGTTAAAACAGATTATAATTTAATGGTTGTTTCAGAAGAAAAGTTCATTTATTGTCACTCGTGCCTGCGAAAGCGTTACTACTGGCTTTAAATGGATTTATAATCTCATTACATTTTAAGTTGAATTTTCCTATTATTTTGGTGAAAACAGAATATAATTGAATGTTTGCCTCGAGAAACGTGACACCAAAGTCTTCCATTGACAACAAAAGTTTATTTATAGTCACTCATGGCTTCGGAAGCCTTATTACTCGCTTTAAATGCTTTATATAGTCTCAATATTGATTTTAAGTTGAATTTTCTTACATTTTTCATTAAAACAGATTATAATTGAATGTTTGCCTCAGAAAACATGAAGCGAAAGCCAGCCATTGAGAAGAAAAGTTTATTTATTGCCACTCATGCCTTCAAAAGCGTTATTACTGGCTTTAAATGGATTTATAATCTCATTATTGATTTTAAGTTGAATTTTCTTACAATTTTGGTTAAAACAAAATATAATTGACCGTTTGCCACGAGAAACGTCACGCGAAAGCCATCCGTTGACAAGAAAAGTTTATTTATAGTCACTTATTCCTTCGGAAGCCTTATTACTCGCTTTAAATGCTTTTATAGTCTCAATATTGATTTTAAGTTGAATTCTCTTACATTTTTGGTTAAAACAGATTATAATTTAATGGTTGTTTCAGAAGAAAAGTTCATTTATTGTCACTCGTGCCTGCGAAAGCGTTACTACTGGCTTTAAATGGATTTATAATCTCATTACATTTTAAGTTGAATTTTCCTATTATTTTGGTGAAAACAGAATATAATTGAATGTTTGCCTCGAGAAACGTGACACCAAAGTCTTCCATTGACAACAAAAGTTTATTTATAGTCACTCATGCCTTCGAAAGCCTTATTACTCGCTTTAAATACTTTTATAGTCTCATTATTGATTTTAAGTTAAATTTTCTTACAATTTTGGTCAACAAAGATTATAATTGAATGTTCGCCTCGAGAAACATGAAGCGAAAGCCATCTATTGACAAGAAAAGTTCATTTATACTCACTCATTCCTTTGAAAGCGTTATTCTTGATTTTAAATGGATTTATAATCTCATTTTTTATTTTAAGTTGAATTTTCTTATAATTTTGGTTAAAACAGAATATAATTGAATGTTTGCCTTGAGAAACGTGATGAGAAAGCCATCCATTGACAACAAAAGTTTATTTATAGTCACTCATGCCTTCGGAAGCCTTATTACACGCTTTAAATGCTTTTATTGTCTCAATATTTATTTTAAGTTGAATTTTCTTACATTTTTCATTAAAACAGATTATAATTGAATGTTTGCCTCAGAAAACATGAAGCGAAAGCCAGCCATTGAGAAGAAAAGTTTATTTATTGCCACTCATGCCTTCAAAAGCGTTATTACTTGCTTTAAATGGATTTATAATCTCATTATTGATTTTAAATTGAATTTTCTTACAATTTTGGTTAAAACAAAATATAATTGACCGTTTGCCATGAGAAACGTGACGCGAAAGCCATCCGTTGACAAGAAAAGTTTATTTATAGTCACTTATTCCTTCGGAAGCCTTATTACTCGCTTTAAATGCTTTTATAGTCTCAATATTGATTTTAAGTTGAATTTTCTTACATTTTTGGTTAAAACAGATTATAATTTAATGGTTGTGTCGGAAAACGTGAAGGGAAATCCTTCCATTGAGAAGAAAAGTTCATTTATTGTCACTCTTGCCTGCGAAATCGTTACTACTAGCTTTAAATGGATTTATAATCTCATTATTGATTTTAAGTTGAATTTTCCTATTATTTTGGTGAAAACAGAATATTATTGAATGTTTGCCTCGAGAAACGTGACGCGAAAACCATCCATTGACAACAAAAGTTTATTTATAGTCACTCATGCCTTCGGAAGCCTTATTACTCGCTTTAAATACTTTTATAGTCTAATTATTGATTTTAAGTTCAATTTTCTTACATTTTTGGTTAACAAATACTATAATTGAATGTTTGCCACAAGAAGCATGAAGTGAAAGCCATCTATTGACAAGAAAAGTTCATTTATACTCACTCATGCCTTTGAAAGCGTTATTATTGATTTTAAATGGATTTATAATCTCATTATTGATTTTAAGTTGAATTTTCTTATAATTTTGGTTAAAACAGAATATAATTGAATGTTTGCCTTGAGAAACGTGATGCGAAAGCCATCCATTGACAACAAAAGTGTATTTATAGTCACTCATACCTTCGGAAGCCTTATTACTCGGTTTAAATGCTTTATATAGTCTCAATATTGATTTTAAGTTGAATTTTCTTACATTTTTCATTAAAACAGATTATAATTGAATGTTTGCCTCAGAAAACATGAAGCGAAAGCCAGCCATTGAGAAGAAAAGTTTATTTATTGCCACTCATGCCTTCAAAAGCGTTATTACTGGCTTTAAATGGATTTATAATCTCATTATTGATTTTAAGTTGAATTTTCTTACAATTTTGGTTAAAAGAAAATATAATTGACCGTTTGCCACGAGAAACGTCACGCGAAAGCCATCCGTTAACAAGAAAAGTTTATTTATAGTCACTTATTCCTTCGGAAGCCTTATTACTCGCTTTAAATGCTTTTATAGTCTCAATATTGATTTTAAGTTGAATTCTCTTACATTTTTGGTTAAAACAGATTATAATTTAATGGTTGTTTCAGAAGAAAAGTTCATTTATTGTCACTCGTGCCTGCGAAAGCGTTACTACTGGCTTTAAATGGATTTATAATCTCATTATTGATTTTAAGTTGAATTTTCCTATTATTTTGGTGAAAACAGAATATAATTGAATGTTTGCCTCGAGAAACGTGACACGAAAGTCATCCATTGACAACAAAAGTTTATTTATAGTCACTCATGCCTTCGGAAGCCTTATTACTCGCTTTAAATACTTTTATAGTCTCATTATTGATTTTAAGTTAAATTTTCTTACAATTTTGGTCAACAAAGATTATAATTGAATGTTTGCCTCGAGAAACATGAAGCGAAAGCCATCTATTGACAAGAAAAGTTCATTTATACTCACTCATTCCTTTAAAAGCGTTATTATTGATTTTAAATGGATTTATAATCTCATTATTGATTTTAAATTGAATTTTCTTATAATTTTGGTTAAAACAGAATATAATTGAATGTTTGCTTTGAGAAACGAGATGCGAAAGCCATCCATTGACAACAAAAGTTTATTTACAGTCACTCATGCCTTCGGAAGCCTTATTACTCGCTTTAAATGCTTTTATAGTCTCAATATTGATTTTAAGTTGAATTTTCTTACATTTTTCATTAAAACATATTATAATTGAATGTTTGCCTCAGAAAACATGAAGCGAAAGCCAGCCATTGAGAAGAAAAGTTTATTTCTTGCCACTCATGCCTTCAAAAGCGTTATTAATGGCTTTAAATGGAATTATATTCTCAATATTGATTTTAAGTTGAATTCTCTTACATTTTTGGTTCAAACAGATTATAATTTAATGGTTGTTTCAGAAAACGTGAAGGGAAATCCTTCCATTGAGAAAAAAAGTTCATTTATGGTCACTTGTGCCTTCGAAAGCGTTACTACTTGCTTTAAATGGATTTATAATCTCATTATTGATTTTAAGTTGAATTCTCTTATAATTCTGGTGAAAACAAAATATAATTGAATGTTTGCCTCGAAAAATGTGACGCGAAAGCCATCCATTGACAACGAAAGTTTATTTATAGTCAGTCATGCCTTCGGAAGCCTTATTACTCGCTTTAAATACTTTTATAGTCTTATTATTGATTTTATGTTGAATATTCTTACATTTTTGGTTAAGAAAGATTATAATTGAATGTTTGCCTCCTGAAACATGAAGCAAAAGCCATTTATTGACAAGAAAAGTTCATTTATAGTCACTCATTCCTTTGAAAGCGATATTATTGATTTTTAATGGATTTATAATCTCATTAATGATTTTAAGTTGAATTTTCTTATAATTTTTGTTAAAACAGAATATAATTGAATGTTTGCCTCGAGAAACGTGATGTGAAACCCATCCATTGACAACAAAAGTTTATTTATAGTCACTCATGCCTTCGGAAGCCTTATTACTTGCTTTAAATACTTTTATAGTCTCATTATTGATTTTAAGTTCAATTTTCTTACATTTTTGGTTAACAAAGACTATAATTGAATGTTTGCCTCGAGAAGCATGAAGTGAAAGCCATCTATTGACAAGAAAAGTTCATTTATAGTCACTCATTCCTTTGAAAGCGTTATTATTAATTTTAAATGGATTTATAATCTCATTATTGATTTTAAGTTGAATTTTCTTATAATTTTGGTTAAAACAGAATACAATTGAATGTTTGCCTTGAGAAACGTGATACGAAAGCCATCCATTGACAACAAAAGTGTATTTATAGTCACTCATGCCTTCGGAAGCCTTATTACTCGCTTTAAATGCTTTATATAGTCTCAATATTGATTTTAAGTTGAATTTTCTTACATTTTTCATTAAAACAGATTATAATTGAATGTTTGCCTCAGAAAACATGAAGCGAAAGCCAGCCATTGAGAAGAAAAGTTTATTTATTGCCACTCATGCCTTCAAAAGCGTTATTACTGGCTTTAAATAGATTTATAATCCCATTATTGATTTTAAGTTGAATTTTCTTACAATTTTGGTAAAAAACAAAATATAATTGACCGTTTGCCACGAGAAACGTGACGCGAAAGCCATCCGTTGACAAGAAAAGTTTATTTATAGTCACTTATTCCTTTGGAAGCCTTATTACTCGCTTTAAATGCTTTTATAGTCTCAATATTGATTTTATGTTGAATTCTCTTACATTTTTGGTTTAAACAGATTATAATTTAATGCTTGTTTCAGAAGAAAAGTTCATTTATTGTCACTCGTGCCTGCGAAAGCGTTACTACTGGCTATAAATGGATTTAGAATCTCATTATTGATTTTAAGTTGAATTTTCCTATTATTTTCGTGAAAACTGAATATAATTGAATTTTTGCCTCGAGAAACGTGACACGAAAGTCATCCATTGACAACAAAAGTTTATTTATAGTCACTCATGCCTTCGGAAGCCTTATTACTCGCTTTAAAGACTTTTATAGTCTCATTATTGATTTTAAGTTAAATTTTCTTACATTTGTGGTCAACAAAGATTATAATTGAATGTTTGCCTCGAGAAACATGAAGCGAAAGCCATCTATTGACAAGAAAAGTTCATTTATACTCACTCATTCCTTTGAAAGCGTTATTATTGATTTTAAATGGATTTATAATCTCATTATTGATTTTAAGTTGAATTTTCTTATAATTTTGGTTAAAACAGAATATAATTGAATGTTTGCCTTGAGAAACGAGATGCGAAAGCCATCCATTGACAACAAAAGTTTATTTACAGTCACTCATGCCTTCGGAAGCCTTATTACTCGCTTTAAATGCTTTTATAGTCTCAATAATGATTTTAAGTTGAATTTTCTTACATTTTTCATTAAAACATATTATAATTGAATGTTTGCCTCAGAAAACATGAAGCGAAAGCCAGCCATTGAGAAGAAAAGTTTATTTATTGCCACTCATGCCTTCAAAAGCGTTATTACTGGCTTTAAATAGATTTATAATCTCATTATTGATTTTAAGTTGAATTTTCTTACAATTTTGGTTAAAACAAAATATAATTGACCGTTTGCCACGAGAAACGTGACGCGAAAGTTATCTGTTGACAAGAAAAGTTTATTTATAGTCACTTATTCGTTCGGAAGCCTTATTACTCGCTTTAAATGCTTTTATAGTCTCAATATTGATTTTAAGTTGAATTCTCTTACATTTTTGGTTAAAACAGATTATAATTTAATGGTTGTTTCAGAAGAAAAGTTCATTTATTGTCACTCGTGCCTGCGAAAGCGTTACTACTGGCTATAAATGGATTTATAATCTCATTATTGATTTTAAGTTGAATTTTCCTATTATTTTGGTGAAAACTGAATATAATTGAATGTTTGCCACGAGAAACGTGACACGAAAGTCATCCATTGACAACAAAAGTTTATTTATAGTCAGTCATGCCTTCGGAAGCCTTATTACTCGCTTTAAATACTTTTATAGTCTCATTATTGATTTTAAGTTAAATTTTCTTACATTTTTGGTCAACAAAGATTATAATTGAATGTTTGCCTCGAGAAACATGAAGCGAAAGCTATCTATTGACAAGAAAAGTTCATTTATACTCACTCATTCCTTTGAAAGCGTTATTATTGATTTTAAATGGATTTATAATCTGATTATTGATTTTAAGTTGAATTTTCTTATAATTTTGGTTAAAACAGAATATAATTGAATGTTTGCCTTGAGAAACGAGATGCGAAAGCCATCCATTGACAACAAAAGTTTATTTACAGTCACTCATGCCTTCGGAAGCCTTATTACTCGCTTTAAATGCTTTTATAGTCTCAATATTGATTTTAAGTTGAATTTTCTTACATTTTTCATTAAAACAGATTATAATTGAATGTTTGCCTCAGAAAACATGAAGCGAAAGCCAGCCATTGAGAAGAAAAGTTTATTTATTGCCACTCATTCCTTCAAAAGCGTTATTACTAGCTTTAAATAGATTTATAATCTCATTATTGATTTTAAGTTGAATTTTCTTACAATTTTGGTAAAAACAAAATATAATTGACCGTTTGCCACGAGAAACGTGACGCGAAAGCCATCCGTTGACAAGAAAAGTTTATTTATAGTCACTTATTCCTTTGAAAGCCTTATTACTTGCTTTAAATGCTTTTATAGTCTCAATATTGATTTTATGTGGAATTCTCTTATATTTTTGGTTTAAACAGATTATAATTTAATGGTTGTTTCAGAAGAAAAGTTCATTTATTGTCACTCGTGCCTGCAAAAGCGTTACTACTGGCTATAAATGGATTTAGAATCTCATTATTGATTTTAAGTTGAATTTTTCTATTATTTTGGTGAAAACTGAATATAATTGAATTTTTGCCTCGAGAAACGTGACACGAAAGTCATCCATTGACAATAAAAGTTTCTTTATAGTCACTCATGCCTTCGGAAGCCTTATTACTCGCTTTAAATACTTTTATAGTCTCATTATTGATTTTAAGTTAAATTTTCTTACATTTTTGGTCAACAAAGATTATAATTGAATGTTTGCCTCGAGAAACATGAAGCGAAAGCCATCTATTGACAAGAAAAGTTCATTTATACTCACTCATTCTTTTGAAAGCGTTATTCTTGATTTTAAATGGATTTATAATCTCATTATTGATTTTAAATTGAATTTTCTTATAATTTTGGTTAAAACAGAATATAATTGAATGTTTGCCTTGAGAAACGAGATGCGAAAGCCATCCATTGACAACAAAAGTTTATTTACAGTCACTCATGCCTTCGGAAGCCTTATTACTCGCTTTAAATGCTTTTATAGTCTCAATATTGATTTTAAGTTGAATTTTCTTACATTTTTCATTAAAACATATTATAATTGAATGTTTGCCTCAGAAAACATGAAGCGAAAGCCAGCCATTGAGAAGAAAAGTTTATTTATTGCCACTCATGCCTTCAAAAGCGTTATTAATGGCTTTAAATGGATTTATATTCTCAATATTGATTTTAAGTTGAATTCTCTTACATTTTTGGTTAAAACAGATTATAATTTAATGGTTGTTTCGGAAAACGTGAAGGGAAATCCTTCCATTGAGAAAAAAAGTTCATTTATGGTCACTCGTGCCTTCGAAAGCGTTACTACTGGCTTTAAATGGATTTATAATCTCATTATTGATTTTAAGTTGAATTTTCTTATAATTCTGGTGAAAACAGAATATAATTGAATGTTTGCCTCGAAAAATGTGACGCGAAAGCCATCCATTGACAACGAAAGTTTATTTATAGTCAGTCATGCCTTCGGAAGCCTTATTACTCGCTTTAAATACTTTTATAGTCTTATTATTGATTTTATGTTGAATATTCTTACATTTTTGGTTAAGAAAGATTATAATTGAATGTTTGCCTCCTGAAACATCAAGCAAAAGCCATTTATTGACAAGAAAAGTTCATTTATAGTCACTCATTCCTTTGAAAGCGTTATTATTGGTTTTTAATAGATTTATAATCTCATTAATGATTTTAAGTTGAATTTTCTTATAATCTTTGTTAAAACAGAATATAATTGAATGTTTGCCTCGAGAAACGTGATGCGAAACCCATCCATTGACAACAAAAGTTTATTTATAGTCACTCATGCCTTCGGAAGCCTTATTACTTGCTTTAAATACTTTTATAGTCTCATTATTGATTTTAAGTTCAATTTTCTTACATTTTTGGTTAACAAAGACTATAATTGAATGTTTGCCTCGAGAAGCATGAAGTGAAAGCCATCTATTGACAAGAAAAGTTCATTTATAGTCACTCATTCCTTTGAAAGCGTTATTATTAATTTTAAATGGATTTATAATCTCATTATTGATTTTAAG
Source organism: Theobroma cacao (assembly GCF_053813885.1). NCBI lineage: Eukaryota > Viridiplantae > Streptophyta > Magnoliopsida > Malvales > Malvaceae > Theobroma > Theobroma cacao. Next base: position 28,732,378 of record NC_142647.1, read on the forward strand.
TTGAATTTTCTTATAATTTTGGTTAAAACAGAATATAATTGAATGTTTGCCTTGAGAAACGTGATGCGAAAGCCATCGATTGACAACAAAAGTGTATTTATAGTCACTCATGCCTTCGGAAGCCTTATTACTCGCTTTAAATGCTTTATATAGTCTCAATATTGATTTTAAGTTGAATTTTCTTACATTTTTCATTAAAACAGATTATAATTGAATGTTTGCCTCAGAAAACATGAAGCGAAAGCCAGCCATTGAGAAGAAAAGTTTATTTATTGCCACTCATGCCTTCAAAAGCGTTATTACTGGCTTTAAATAGATTTATAATCTCATTATTGATTTTAAGTTGAATTTTCTTACAATTTTGGTAAAAACAAAATATAATTGACCGTTTGCCACGAGAAACGTGATGCGAAAGCCATCCGTTGACAAGAAAAGTTTATTTATAGTCACTTATTCCTTTGGAAGCCTTATTACTCGCTTTAAATGCTTTTATAGTCTCAATATTGATTTTATGTTGAATTCTCTTACATTTTTTGTTTAAACAGATTATAATTTAATGGTTGTTTCAGAAGAAAAGTTCATTTATTGTCACTCGTGCCTGCGAAAGCGTTACTACTGGCTATAAATGGATTTATAATCTCATTATTGATTTTAAGTTGAATTTTCCTATTATTTTGGTGAAAACTGAATATAATTGAATTTTTACCTCGAGAAACGTGACACGAAAGTCATCCATTGACAACAAAAGTTTATTTATAGTCACTCATGCCTTCGGAAGCCTTATTACTCGCTTTAAAGAATTTTATAGTCTCATTATTGATTTTAAGTTAAATTTTCTTACATTTTTGGTCAACAAAGATTATAATTGAATGTTTGCCTCGAGAAACATGAAGCGAAAGCCATCCATTGACAAGAAAAGTTCATTTATACTCACTCATTCCTTTGAAAGCGTTATTATTGATTTTAAATGTATTTATAATCTCATTATTGATTTTAAGTTGAATTTTCTTATAATTTTGGTTAAAACAAAATATAATTGAATGTTTGCCTTGAGAAACGTGATGCGAAAGCCATCCATTGAAAACAAAAGTTTATTTATAGTCACTCATGGCTTCGGAAGCCTTATTACTCGCTTTAAATGCTTTATATAGTCTCAATATTGATTTTAAGTTGAATTTTCTTACATTTTTCATTAAAACAGATTATAATTGAATGTTTGCCTCAGAAAACATGAAGCGAAAGCCAGCCATTGAGAAGAAAAGTTTATTTATTGCCACTCATGCCTTCAAAAGCGTTATTACTGGCTTTAAATGGATTTATAATCTCATTATTGATTTTAAATTGAATTTTCTTACAATTTTGGTTAAAACAAAATATAATTGACCGTTTGCCACGAGAAACGTGACGCGAAAGCCATCCGTTGATAAGAAAAGTTTATTTATAGTCACTTATTCCTTCGGAAGCCTTATTACTCGCTTTAAATGCTTTTATAGTCTCAATATTGATTTTAAGTTGAATTTTCTTCCATTTTTGGTTAAAACAGATTATAATTTAATGGTTGTGTCGGAAAACGTGAAGGGAAATCCTTCCATTGAGAAGAAAAGTTCATTTATTGTCACTCTTGCCTGCGAAAGCGTTACTACTGGCTTTAAATGGATTTATAATCTCATTATTGATTTTAAGTTGAATTTTCCTATTATTTTGGTGAAAACAAAATATAATTGAATGTTTGCCTCGAGAAACGTGACACGAAAGTCATCCATTGACAACAAAAGTTTATTTATAGTCACTCATGCCTTCGGAAGCCTTATTGCTCGCTTTAAATACTTTTATAGTCTCATTATTGATTTTAAGTAAAATTTTCTTACATTTTTGGTCAACAAAGATTATAATTGAATGTTTGCCTCGAGAAACATGAAGCAAAAGCCATCTATTGACAAGAAAAGTTCATTTATAGTCACTCATTCATTTGAAAGCGTTACTATTGGTTTTTAATGGATTTATAATCTCATTATTGATTTTAAGTTGAATTTTCTTATAATTTTTGTTAAAACAGAATATAATTGAATGTTTGCCTCGAGAAACGTGACGCGAAAACCATCCATTGACAACAAAAGTTTATTTATAGTCACTCATGCCTTTGGAAGCCTTATTATTCGCTTTAAATACTTTTATAGTCTCATTATTGATTTTCAGTTCAATTTTCTTACATTTTTGGTTAACAAATACTATAATTGAATGTTTGCCTCGAGAAGCATGAAGTGAAAGCCATCTATTGACAAGAAAAGTTCATTTATACTCACTCATTCCTTTGAAAGCGTTATTATTGATTTTAAATGGATTTATAATCTCATTATTGATTTTAAGTTGAATTTTCTTATGATTTTGGTTAAAACAGAATATAATTGAATGTTTGCCTTGAGAAACGTGATGCGAAAGCCATCCATTGACAACAAAAGTTTATTTATGGTCACTCATACCTTCGGAAGCCTTATTACTCGGTTTAAATGCTTTATATAGTCTCAATATTGATTTTAAGTTGAATTTTCTTACATTTTTCATTAAAACAGATTATAATTGAATGTTTGCCTCAGAAAACATGAAGCGAAAGCCAGCCATTGAGAAGAAAAGTTTATTTATTGCCACTCATGCCTTCAAAAGCGTTATTACTGGCTTTAAATGGATTTATAATCTCATTATTGATTTTAAGTTGAATTTTCTTACAATTTTGGTAAAAACAAAATATAATTGACCGTTTGCCACGAGAAACGTGACGCGAAAGCCATCCGTTGATAAGAAAAGTTTATTTATAGTCACTTATTCCTTCGGAAGCCTTATTACTCGCTTTAAATGCTTTTATAGTCTCAATATTGATTTTAAGTTGAATTCTCTTACATTTTTGGTTAAAACAGATTATAATTTAATGGTTGTTTCAGAAGAAAAGTTCATTTATTGTCACTCGTGCCTGCGAAAGCGTTACTACTGGCTTTAAATGGATTTATAATCTCATTATTGATTTTAAGTTGAATTTTCCTATTATTTTGGTGAAAATAGAATATAATTGAATGTTTGCCTCGAGAAACGTGACACGAAAGTCATCCATTGACAATAAAAGTTTATTTATAGTCACTCATGCCTTCGGAAGCCTTATTACTCGCTTTAAATACTTTTATAGTCTCATTATTGATTTTAAGTTAAATTTTCTTACATTTTTGGTCAACAAAGATTATAATTGAATGTTTGCCTCGAGAAACATGAAGCGAAAGCCATCTATTGACAAGAAAAGTTCATTTATACTCACTCATTCTTTTGAAAGCGTTATTCTTGATTTTAAATGGATTTATAATCTCATTATTGATTTTAAATTGAATTTTCTTATAATTTTGGTTAAAACAGAATATAATTGAATGTTTGCCTTGAGAAACGAGATGCGAAAGCCATCCATTGACAACAAAAGTTTATTTACAGTCACTCATGCCTTCGGAAGCCTTATTACTCACTTTAAATGCTTTTATAGTCTCAATATTGATTTTAAGTTGAATTTTCTTACATTTTTTATTAAAACATATTATAATTGAATGTTTGCCTCAGAAAACATGAAGCGAAAGCCAGCCATTGAGAAGAAAAGTTTATTTATTGCCACTCATGCATTCAAAAGCGTTATTAATGGCTTTAAATGGATTTATATTCTCAATATTGATTTTAAGTTGAATTCTCTTACATTTTTGGTTAAAACAGATTATAATTTAATGGTTGTTTCGGAAAACGTGAAGGGAAATCATTCCATTGAGAAAAAAAGTTCATTTATGGTCACTCGTGCCTTCGAAAGCGTTACTACTGGCTTTAAATGGATTTATAATCTCATTATTGATTTTAAGTTGAATTTTCTTATAATTTTTGTTAAAACAGAATATAATTGAATGTTTGCCTCGAGAAACGTGATGCGAAACCCATCCATTGACAACAAAAGTTTATTTATAGTCACTCATGCCTTCGGAAGCCTTATTACTTGCTTTAAATACTTTTATAGTCTCATTATTGATTTTAAGTTCAATTTTCTTACATTTTTGGTTAACAAAGACTATAATTGAATGTTTGCCTCGAGAAGCATGAAGTGAAAGCCATCTATTGACAAGAAAAGTTCATTTATAGTCACTCATTCCTTTGAAAGCGTTATTATTAATTTTAAATGGATTTATAATCTCATTATTGATTTTAAGTTGAATTTTCTTATAATTTTGGTTAAAACAGAATATAATTGAATGTTTGCCTTGAGAAACGTGATGCGAAAGCCATCCATTGACAACAAAAGTGTATTTATAGTCACTCATGCCTTCGGAAGCCTTATTACTCGCTTTAAATGATTTATATAGTCTCAATATTGATTTTAAGTTGAATTTTCTTACATTTTTCATTAAAACAGATTATAATTGAATGTTTGCCTCAGAAAACATGAAGCGAAAGCCAGCCATTGAGAAGAAAAGTTTATTTATTGCCACTCATGCCTTCAAAAGCGTTATTACTGGCTTTAAATAGATTTATAATCTCATTATTGATTTTAAGTTGAATTTTCTTACAATTTTGGTAAAAACAAAATATAATTGACCGTTTGCCACGAGAAACGTGACGCGAAAGCCATCCGTTGACAAGAAAAGTTTATTTATAGTCACTTATTCCTTTGGAAGCCTTATTACTCGCTTTAAATGCTTTTATAGTCTCAATATTGATTTTATGTTGAATTCTCTTACATTTTTTGTTTAAACAGATTATAATTTAATGGTTGTTTCAGAAGAAAAGTTCATTTATTGTCACTCGTGCCTGCGAAAGCGTTACTACTGGCTATAAATGGATTTATAATCTCATTATTGATTTTAAGTTGAATTTTCCTATTATTTTGGTGAAAATTGAATATAATTAAATTTTTGCCTCGAGAAACGTGACACGAAAGTCATCCATTGACAACAAAAGTTTATTTATAATCACTCATGCCTTCGGAAGCCTTATTACTCGCTTTAAAGACTTTTATAGTCTCATTATTGATTTTAAGTTAAATTTTCTTACATTTTTGGTCAACAAAGATTATAATTGAATGTTTGCCTCGAGAAACATGAAGCGAAAGCCATCAATTGACAAGAAAAGTTCATTTATACTCACTCATTCCTTTGAAAGCGTTATTATTGATTTTAAATGGATTTATAATCTCATTATTGATTTTAAGTTGAATTTTCTTATAATTTTGGTTAAAACAGAATATAATTGAATGTTTGCCTTGAGAAACGTGATGCGAAAGCCATCCATTGAAAACAAAAGTTTATTTATAGTCACTCATGGCTTCGGAAGCCTTATTACTCGCTTTAAATGCTTTATATAGTCTCAATATTGATTTTAAGTTGAATTTTCTTACATTTTTCATTAAAACAGATTATAATTGAATGTTTGCCTCAGAAAACATGAAGCGAAAGCCAGCCATTGAGAAGAAAAGTTTATTTATTGCCACTCATGCCTTCAAAAGCGTTATTACTGGCTTTAAATGGATTTATAATCTCATTATTGATTCTAAGTTGAATTTTCTTACAATTTTGGTTAAAACAAAATATAATTGACCGTTTGCCACGAGAAACGTCACGCGAAAGCCATCCGTTGACAAGAAAAGTTTATTTATAGTCACTTATTCCTTCGGAAGCCTTATTACTCGCTTTAAATGCTTTTATAGTCTCAATATTGATTTTAAGTTGAATTCTCTTACATTTTTGGTTAAAACAGATTATAATTTAATGGTTGTTTCAGAAGAAAAGTTCATTTATTGTCACTCGTGCCTGCGAAAGCGTTACTACTGGCTTTAAATGGATTTATAATCTCATTATTGATTTTAAGTTGAATTTTCCTATTATTTTGGTGAAAACTGAATATAATTGAATGTTTGCCTCGAGAAACGTGACACGAAAGTTTATTTATAGTCACTCATGCCTTCGGAAGCCTTATTACTCGCTTTAAATACTTTTATAGTCTCATTATTGATTTTAAGTTAAATTTTCTTACAATTTTGGTCAAGAAAGATTATAATTGAATGTTCGCCTCGAGAAACATGAAGCAAAAGCCATCTATTGATAAGAAAAGTTCATTTATACTCACTCATTCCTTTGAAAGCGTTATTCTTGATTTTAAATGGATTTATAATCTCATTTTTTATTTTAAGTTGAATTTTCTTATAATTTTGGTTAAAACAGAATATAATTGAATGTTTGCCTTGAGAAACGTGATGAGAAAGCCATCCATTGACAACAAAAGTTTATTTATAGTCACTCATGCCTTCGGAAGCCTTATTACTCGCTTTAAATGCTTTTATTGTCTCAATATTGATTTTAAGTTGAATTTTCTTACATTTTTCATTAAAACAGATTATAATTGAATGTTTGCCTCAGAAAAGATGAAGCGAAAGCCAGCCATTGAGAAGAAAAGTTTATTTATTGCCACTCATGCCTTCAAAAGCGTTATTACTTGCTTTAAATGGATTTATAATCTCATTATTGATTTTAAATTGAATTTTCTAACAATTTTGGTTAAAACAAAATATAATTGACCGTTTGCCACGAGAAACGTGACGCGAAAGCCATCCGTTGACAAGAAAAGTTTATTTATAGTCACTTATTCCTTCGGAAGCCTTATTACTTGCTTTAAATGCTTTTATAGTCTCAATATTGATTTTAAGTTGAATTTTCTTACATTTTTGGTTAAAACAGATTATAATTTAATGGTTGTGTCGGAAAACGTGAAGGGAAATCCTTCCATTGAGAAGAAAAGTTCATTTATTGTCACTCTTGCCTGCGAAATCGTTACTACTGGCTTTAAATGGATTTATAATCTCATTATTGATTTTAAGTTGAATTTTCCTATTATTTTGGTGAAAACAAAATATAATTGAATGTTTGCCTCGAGAAACGTGACACGAAAGTCATCCATTGACAACAAAAGTTTATTTATAGTCACTCATGCCTTCGGAAGCCTTATTACTCGCTTTAAATACTTTTATAGTCTCATTATTGATTGTAAGTAAAATTTTCTTACATTTTTGGTCAACAAAGATTATAATTGAATGTTTGCCTCGAGAAACATGAAGCAAAAGCCATCTATTGACAAGAAAAGTTCATTTATAGTCACTCATTCCTTTGAAAGCGTTACTATTGGTTTTTAATGGATTTATAATCTCATTATTGATTTTAAGTTGAATTTTCTTATAATTTTTGTTAAAACAGAATATAATTGAATGTTTGCCTCGAGAAACGTGACGCGAAAACCATCCATTGACAACAAAAGTTTATTTATAGTCACTCATGCCTTCGGAAGCCTTATTACTCGCTTTAAATACTTTTATAGTCTCATTATTGATTTTAAGTTCAATTTTCTTACATTTTTGGTTAACAAATACTATAATTGAATGTTTGCCTCGAGAAGCATGAAGTGAAAGCCATCTATTGAGAAGAAAAGTTCATTTATACTCACTCATTCCTTTGAAAGCGTTATTATTGATTTTAAATGGATTTATAATCTCATTATTAATTTTAAGTTGAATTTTCTTATAATTTTGGTTAAAACAGAATATAATTGAATGTTTGCCTTGAGAAACGTGATGCGAAAGCCATCCATTGACAACAAAAGTGTATTTATAGTCACTCATACCTTCGGAAGCGTTATTACTCGGTTTAAATGCTTTATATAGTCTCAATATTGATTTTAAGTTGAATTTTCTTACATTTTTCATTAAAACAGATTATAATTGAATGTTTGCCTCAGAAAACAAGAAGCGAAAGCCAGCCATTGAGAAGAAAAGTTTATTTATTGCCACTCATGCCTTCAAAAGCGTTATTACTGGCTTTAAATGGATTTATAATCTCATTATTGATTTTAAGTTGAATTTTCTTACAATTTTGGTAAAAACAAAATATAATTGACCGTTTGCCACGAGAAACGTGACGCGAAAGCCATCCGTTGATAAGAAAAGTTTATTTATAGTCACTTATTCCTTCGGAAGCCTTATTACTCGCTTTAAATGCTTTTATAGTCTCAATATTGATTTTAAGTTGAATTCTCTTACATTTTTGGTTAAAATAGATTATAATTTAATGGTTGTTTCAGAAGAAAAGTTCATTTATTGTCACTCGTGCCTGCGAAAGCGTTACTACTGGCTTTAAACGGATTTATAATCTCATTATTGATTTTAAGTTGAATTTTCCTATTATTTTGGTGAAAATAGAATATAATTGAATGTTTGCCTCGAGAAACGTGACACGAAAGTCATCCATTGACAATAAAAGTTTATTTATAGTCACTCATGCCTTCGGAAGCCTTATTACTCGCTTTAAATACTTTTATAGTCTCATTATTGATTTTAAGTTCAATTTTTTTACATTTTTGGTCAACAAAGATTATAATTGAATGTTTGCCTCGAGAAACATGAAGCGAAAGCCATCTATTGACAAGAAAAGTTTATTTATACTCACTCATTCCTTTGAAAGCGTTATTATTGATTTTAAATGGATTTATAATCTCATTATTGATTTTAAATTGAATTTTCCTATAATTTTGGTTAAAACAGAATATAATTGAATGTTTGCCTTGAGAAACGAGATGCGAAAGCCATCCATTGACAACAAAAGTTTATTTACAGTCACTCATGCCTTCGGAAGCCTTATTACTCGCTTTAAATGCTTTTATAGTCTCAATATTGATTTTAAGTTGAATTTTCTTACATTTTTCATTAAAACATATTATAATTGAATGTTTGCCTCAGAAAACATGAAGCGAAAGCCAGCCATTGAGAAGAAAAGTTTATTTCTTGCCACTCATGCCTTCAAAAGCGTTATTAATGGCTTTAAATGGATTTATATTCTCAATATTGATTTTAAGTTGAATTCTCTTACATTTTTGGTTAAAACAGATTATAATTTAATGGTTGTTTCAGAAAACGTGAAGGGAAATCCTTCCATTGAGAAAAAAAGTTCATTTATGGTCACTCGTGCCTTCGAAAGCGTTACTACTGGCTTTAAATGGATTTATAATCTCATTATTAATTTTAAGTTGAATTTTCTTATAATTCTGGTGAAAACAGAATATAATTGAATGTTTGCCTTGAGAAACGAGATGCGAAAGCCATCCATTGACAACAAAAGTTTATTTACAGTCACTCATGCCTTCGGAAGCCTTATTACTCGCTTTAAATGCTTTTATAGTCTCAATATTGATTTTAAGTTAAATTTTCTTACATTTTTGGTCAACAAAGATTATAATTGAATGTTTGCCTTGAGAAACATGAAGCGAAAGCCATCTATTGACAAGAAAAGTTCATTTATACTCACTCATTCCTTTGAAAGCGTTATTATTGATTTTAAATAGATTTATAATCTGATTATTGATTTTAAGTTGAATTTTCTTATAATTTTGTTTAAAACAGAATATAATTGAATGTTTGCCTTGAGAAACGAGATGCGAAAGCCATCCATTGACAACAAAAGTTTATTTACAGTCACTCATGCCTTCGGAAGCCTTATTATTCGCGTTAAATGCTTTTATAGTCTCAATATTGATTTTAAGTTGAATTTTCTTACATTTTTCATTAAAACATATTATAATTGAATGTTTGCCTCAGAAAACATGAAGCGAAAGCCAGCCATTGAGAAGAAAACTTTATTTATTGCCACTCATGCCTTCAAAAGCGTTATTACTGGCTTTAAATAGATTTATAATCTCATTATTGATTTTAAGTTGAATTTTCTTACAATTTTGGTTAAAAGAAAATATAATTGACCGTTTGCCACGAGAAACGTGACGCGAAAGTCATCTGTTGACAAGAAAAGTTTATTTATAGTCACTTATTCCTTCGGAAGCCTTATTACTCGCTTTAAATGCTTTTATAGTCTCAATATTGATTTTAAGTTGAATTCTCTTACATTTTTGGTTAAAACAGATTATAATTTAATGGTTGTTTCAGAAGAAAAGTTCATTTATTGTCACTCGTGCCTGCGAAAGCGTTACTACTGGCTATAAATGGATTTATAATCTCATTATTGATTTTAAGTTGAATTTTCCTATTATTTTGGTGAAAACTGAATATAATTGAATGTTTGCCACGAGAAACGTGACACGAAAGTCATCCATTGACAACAAAAGTTTATTTATAGTCACCCATGCCTTCGGAAGCCTTATTACTCGCTTTAAATACTTTTATAGTCTCATTATTGATTTTAAGTTAAATTTTCTTACATTTTTGGTCAACAAAGATTATAATTGAATGTTTGCCTCGAGAAACATGAAGCGAAAGCCATCTATTGACAAGAAAAGTTCATTTATACTCACTCATTCCTTTGAAAGCGTTATTATTGATTTTAAATGGATTTATAATCTGATTATTGATTTTAAGTTGAATTTTCTTATAATTTTGGTTAAAACAGAATATAATTGAATGTTTGCCTTGAGAAACGAGATGCGAAAGCCATCCATTGACAACAAAAGTTTATTTACAGTCACTCATGCCTTCGGAAGCCTTATTACTCGCTTTAAATGCTTTTATAGTCTCAATATTGATTTTAAGTTGAATTTTCTTACATTTTTCATTAAAACATATTATAATTGAATGTTTGCCTCAGAAAACATGAAGCGAAAGCCAGCCATTGAGAAGAAAAGTTTATTTATTGCCACTCATGCCTTCAAAAGCGTTATTACTGGCTTTAAATAGATTTATAATCTCATTATTGATTTTAAGTTGAATTTTCTTACAATTTTGGATAAAACAAAATATAATTGACCGTTTGCCACGAGAAACGTGACGCGAAAGTCATCTGTTGACAAGAAAAGTTTATTTATAGTCACTTATTCCTTCGGAAGCCTTATTACTCGCTTTAAATGCTTTTATAGTCTCAATATTGATTTTAGGTTGAATTCTCTTACATTTTTGGTTAAAACAGATTATAATTTAATGGTTGTTTCAGAAGAAAAGTTCATTTATTGTCACTCGTGCCTGCGAAAGCGTTACTACTGGCTATAAATGGATTTATAATCTCATTATTGATTTTAAGTTGAATTTTCCTATTATTTTGGTGAAAACTGAATATAATTGAATGTTTGCCACGAGAAACGTGACACGAAAGTCATCCATTGACAACAAAAGTTTATTTATAGTCACTCATGCCTTCGGAAGCCTTATTACTCGCTTTAAATACTTTTATAGTCTCATTATTGATTTTAAGTTAAATTTTCTTACATTTTTGGTCAACAAAGATTATAATTGAATGTTTGCCTCGAGAAACATGAAGCGAAAGCTATCTATTGACAAGAAAAGTTCATTTATACTCACACATTCCTTTGAAAGCGTTATTATTGATTTTAAATGGATTTATAATCTGATTATTGATTTTAAGTTGAATTTTCTTATAATTTTGGTTAAAACAGAATATAATTGAATGTTTGCCTTGAGAAACGAGATGCGAAAGCCATCCATTGACAACAAAAGTTTATTTACAGTCACTCATGCCTTCGGAAGCCTTATTACTCGCTTTAAATGCTTTTATAGTCTCAATATTGATTTTAAGTTGAATTTTCTTACATTTTTCATTAAAACATATTATAATTGAATGTTTGCCTCAGAAAACATGAAGCGAAAGCCAGCCATTGAGAAGAAAAGTTTATTTATTGCCACTCATGCCTTCAAAAGCGTTATTACTGGCTTTAAATGGATTTATAATCTCATTGTTGATTTTAAGTTGAATTTTCTTACAATTTTGGTTAAAAGAAAATATAATTGACCGTTTGCCATGAGAAACGTGACGCGAAAGACATCCGTTGACAAGAAAAGTTTATTTATAGTCACTTATTCCTTCGGAAGCCTTATTACTCGCTTTAAATGCTTTTATAGTCTCAATATTGATTTTAAGTTGAATTCTCTTACATTTTTGGTTAAAACAGATTATAATTTAATGGTTGTTTCGGAAAACGTGAAGGGAAATCCTTCCATTGAGAAAAAAAGTTCATTTATTGTCACTCGTGCCTTCGAAAACGTTACTACCGGCTTTAAATGGATTTATAATCTCATTATTGATTTTAAGTTGAATTTTCTTATAATTTTGGTAAAAACAGAACATAATTGAATGTTTGCCTCGAAAAACGTGACGCGAAAGCCATCCATTGACAGCAAAAGTTTATTTATAGTCACTCATGCCTTCGGAAGCCTTATTACTCGCTTTAAATACTTTTATAGTCTTATTATTGATTTTATGTTGAATATTCTTACATTTTTGGTTAAGAAAGATTATAATTGAATGTTTGCCTCGGAAAACATGAAGCAAAAGCCATTTATTGACAAGAAAAGTTCATTTATAGTCACTCATTCCTTTGAAATCGTTATTATTGGTTTTTAATGGATTTATAATCTCATTAATGATTTTAAGTTGAATTTTCTTATAATTTTTGTTAAAACAGAATATAATTGAATGTTTACCTCGAGAAACGTGACCCGAAACCCATCCATTGACAACAAAAGTTTATTTATAGTCACTCATGCCTTCGGAAGGCTTATTACTCGCTTTAAATACTTTTATAGTCTCATTATTGATTTTAAGTTCAATTTTCTTACATTTTTGGTTAACAAAGACTATAATTGAATGTTTGCCTCGAGAAGCATGAAGTGAAAGCCATCTATTGACAAGAAAAGTTCATTTATAGTCACTCATTCCTTTGAAAGCGCTATTATTAATTTTAAATGGATTTATAATCTCATTATTGATTTTAATATGAATTTTCTTATAATTTTGGTTAAAACAGAATATAATTGAATGTTTGCCTTGAGAAACGTGATGCGAAAGCCATCCATTGACAACAAAAGTGTATTTATAGTCACTCATGCCTTCGGAAGCCTTATTACTCGCTTTAAATGCTTTATATAGTCTCAATATTGATTTTAAGTTGAATTTTCTTACATTTTTCATTAAAACAGATTATAATTAAATGTTTGCCTCAGAAAACATGAAGCGAAAGCCAGCCATTGAGAAGAAAAGTTTATTTATTGCCACTCATGCCTTCAAAAGCGTTATTATTGGCTTTAAATAGATTTATAATCTCATTATTGATTTTAAGTTGAATTTTCTTACAATTTTGGTGAAAACAAAATATAATTGACCGTTTGCCACGAGAAACGTGACGCGAAAGCCATCCGTTGACAAAAAAAGTTTATTTATAGTCACTTATTCCTTCGGAAGCCTTATTACTCGCTTTAAATGCTTTTATAGTCTCAATATTGATTTTAAGTTGAATTCTCTTACATTTTTGGTTAAAACAGATTATAATTTAATGGTTGTTTCAGAAGAAAAGTTCATTTATTGTCACTCGTGCCTGCGAAAGCGTTACTACTGGCTTTAAATGGATTTATAATCTCATTATTGATTTTAAGTTGAATTTTCCTATTATTTTGGTGAAAACTGAATATAATTGAATGTTTGCCTCGAGAAACGTGACACGAAAGTTTATTTATAGTCACTCATGCCTTCGGAAGCCTTATTACTCGCTTTAAATACTTTTATAGTCTCATTATTGATTTTAAGTTAAATTTTCTTACAATTTTGGTCAAGAAAGATTATAATTGAATGTTCGCCTCGAGAAACATGAAGCAAAAGCCATCTATTGATAAGAAAAGTTCATTTATACTCACTCATTCCTTTGAAAGCGTTATTCTTGATTTTAAATGGATTTATAATCTCATTTTTTATTTTAAGTTGAATTTTCTTATAATTTTGGTTAAAACAGAATATAATTGAATGTTTGCCTTGAGAAACGTGATGAGAAAGCCATCCATTGACAACAAAAGTTTATTTATAGTCACTCATGCCTTCGGAAGCCTTATTACTCGCTTTAAATGCTTTTATTGTCTCAATATTGATTTTAAGTTGAATTTTCTTACATTTTTCATTAAAACAGATTATAATTGAATGTTTGCCTCAGAAAAGATGAAGCGAAAGCCAGCCATTGAGAAGAAAAGTTTATTTATTGCCACTCATGCCTTCAAAAGCGTTATTACTTGCTTTAAATGGATTTATAATCTCATTATTGATTTTAAATTGAATTTTCTAACAATTTTGGTTAAAACAAAATATAATTGACCGTTTGCCACGAGAAACGTGACGCGAAAGCCATCCGTTGACAAGAAAAGTTTATTTATAGTCACTTATTCCTTCGGAAGCCTTATTACTTGCTTTAAATGCTTTTATAGTCTCAATATTGATTTTAAGTTGAATTTTCTTACATTTTTGGTTAAAACAGATTATAATTTAATGGTTGTGTCGGAAAACGTGAAGGGAAATCCTTCCATTGAGAAGAAAAGTTCATTTATTGTCACTCTTGCCTGCGAAATCGTTACTACTGGCTTTAAATGGATTTATAATCTCATTATTGATTTTAAGTTGAATTTTCCTATTATTTTGGTGAAAACAAAATATAATTGAATGTTTGCCTCGAGAAACGTGACACGAAAGTCATCCATTGACAACAAAAGTTTATTTATAGTCACTCATGCCTTCGGAAGCCTTATTACTCGCTTTAAATACTTTTATAGTCTCATTATTGATTGTAAGTAAAATTTTCTTACATTTTTGGTCAACAAAGATTATAATTGAATGTTTGCCTCGAGAAACATGAAGCAAAAGCCATCTATTGACAAGAAAAGTTCATTTATAGTCACTCATTCCTTTGAAAGCGTTACTATTGGTTTTTAATGGATTTATAATCTCATTATTGATTTTAAGTTGAATTTTCTTATAATTTTTGTTAAAACAGAATATAATTGAATGTTTGCCTCGAGAAACGTGACGCGAAAACCATCCATTGACAACAAAAGTTTATTTATAGTCACTCATGCCTTCGGAAGCCTTATTACTCGCTTTAAATACTTTTATAGTCTCATTATTGATTTTAAGTTCAATTTTCTTACATTTTTGGTTAACAAATACTATAATTGAATGTTTGCCTCGAGAAGCATGAAGTGAAAGCCATCTATTGAGAAGAAAAGTTCATTTATACTCACTCATTCCTTTGAAAGCGTTATTATTGATTTTAAATGGATTTATAATCTCATTATTAATTTTAAGTTGAATTTTCTTATAATTTTAGTTAAAACAGAATATAATTGAATGTTTGCCTTGAGAAACGTGATGCGAAAGCCATCCATTGACAACAAAAGTGTATTTATAGTCACTCATACCTTCGGAAGCGTTATTACTCGGTTTAAATGCTTTATATAGTCTCAATATTGATTTTAAGTTGAATTTTCTTACATTTTTCATTAAAACAGATTATAATTGAATGTTTGCCTCAGAAAACAAGAAGCGAAAGCCAGCCATTGAGAAGAAAAGTTTATTTATTGCCACTCATGCCTTCAAAAGCGTTATTACTGGCTTTAAATGGATTTATAATCTCATTATTGATTTTAAGTTGAATTTTCTTACAATTTTGGTAAAAACAAAATATAATTGACCGTTTGCCACGAGAAACGTGACGCGAAAGCCATCCGTTGATAAGAAAAGTTTATTTATAGTCACTTATTCCTTCGGAAGCCTTATTACTCGCTTTAAATGCTTTTATAGTCTCAATATTGATTTTAAGTTGAATTCTCTTACATTTTTGGTTAAAATAGATTATAATTTAATGGTTGTTTCAGAAGAAAAGTTCATTTATTGTCACTCGTGCCTGCGAAAGCGTTACTACTGGCTTTAAACGGATTTATAATCTCATTATTGATTTTAAGTTGAATTTTCCTATTATTTTGGTGAAAATAGAATATAATTGAATGTTTGCCTCGAGAAACGTGACACGAAAGTCATCCATTGACAATAAAAGTTTATTTATAGTCACTCATGCCTTCGGAAGCCTTATTACTCGCTTTAAATACTTTTATAGTCTCATTATTGATTTTAAGTTCAATTTTTTTACATTTTTGGTCAACAAAGATTATAATTGAATGTTTGCCTCGAGAAACATGAAGCGAAAGCCATCTATTGACAAGAAAAGTTTATTTATACTCACTCATTCCTTTGAAAGCGTTATTATTGATTTTAAATGGATTTATAATCTCATTATTGATTTTAAATTGAATTTTCCTATAATTTTGGTTAAAACAGAATATAATTGAATGTTTGCCTTGAGAAACGAGATGCGAAAGCCATCCATTGACAACAAAAGTTTATTTACAGTCACTCATGCCTTCGGAAGCCTTATTACTCGCTTTAAATGCTTTTATAGTCTCAATATTGATTTTAAGTTGAATTTTCTTACATTTTTCATTAAAACATATTATAATTGAATGTTTGCCTCAGAAAACATGAAGCGAAAGCCAGCCATTGAGAAGAAAAGTTTATTTCTTGCCACTCATGCCTTCAAAAGCGTTATTAATGGCTTTAAATGGATTTATATTCTCAATATTGATTTTAAGTTGAATTCTCTTACATTTTTGGTTAAAACAGATTATAATTTAATGGTTGTTTCAGAAAACGTGAAGGGAAATCCTTCCATTGAGAAAAAAAGTTCATTTATGGTCACTCGTGCCTTCGAAAGCGTTACTACTGGCTTTAAATGGATTTATAATCTCATTATTAATTTTAAGTTGAATTTTCTTATAATTCTGGTGAAAACAGAATATAATTGAATGTTTGCCTTGAGAAACGAGATGCGAAAGCCATCCATTGACAACAAAAGTTTATTTACAGTCACTCATGCCTTCGGAAGCCTTATTACTCGCTTTAAATGCTTTTATAGTCTCAATATTGATTTTAAGTTAAATTTTCTTACATTTTTGGTCAACAAAGATTATAATTGAATGTTTGCCTTGAGAAACATGAAGC
Source organism: Theobroma cacao (assembly GCF_053813885.1). Lineage (NCBI taxonomy): Eukaryota > Viridiplantae > Streptophyta > Magnoliopsida > Malvales > Malvaceae > Theobroma > Theobroma cacao. The sequence continues at coordinate 28,749,252 of NC_142647.1, forward strand.
GAAAGCCATCTATTGACAAGAAAAGTTCATTTATACTCACTCATTCCTTTGAAAGCGTTATTATTGATTTTAAATAGATTTATAATCTGATTATTGATTTTAAGTTGAATTTTCTTATAATTTTGTTTAAAACAGAATATAATTGAATGTTTGCCTTGAGAAACGAGATGCGAAAGCCATCCATTGACAACAAAAGTTTATTTACAGTCACTCATGCCTTCGGAAGCCTTATTATTCGCGTTAAATGCTTTTATAGTCTCAATATTGATTTTAAGTTGAATTTTCTTACATTTTTCATTAAAACATATTATAATTGAATGTTTGCCTCAGAAAACATGAAGCGAAAGCCAGCCATTGAGAAGAAAACTTTATTTATTGCCACTCATGCCTTCAAAAGCGTTATTACTGGCTTTAAATAGATTTATAATCTCATTATTGATTTTAAGTTGAATTTTCTTACAATTTTGGTTAAAAGAAAATATAATTGACCGTTTGCCACGAGAAACGTGACGCGAAAGTCATCTGTTGACAAGAAAAGTTTATTTATAGTCACTTATTCCTTCGGAAGCCTTATTACTCGCTTTAAATGCTTTTATAGTCTCAATATTGATTTTAAGTTGAATTCTCTTACATTTTTGGTTAAAACAGATTATAATTTAATGGTTGTTTCAGAAGAAAAGTTCATTTATTGTCACTCGTGCCTGCGAAAGCGTTACTACTGGCTATAAATGGATTTATAATCTCATTATTGATTTTAAGTTGAATTTTCCTATTATTTTGGTGAAAACTGAATATAATTGAATGTTTGCCACGAGAAACGTGACACGAAAGTCATCCATTGACAACAAAAGTTTATTTATAGTCACCCATGCCTTCGGAAGCCTTATTACTCGCTTTAAATACTTTTATAGTCTCATTATTGATTTTAAGTTAAATTTTCTTACATTTTTGGTCAACAAAGATTATAATTGAATGTTTGCCTCGAGAAACATGAAGCGAAAGCCATCTATTGACAAGAAAAGTTCATTTATACTCACTCATTCCTTTGAAAGCGTTATTATTGATTTTAAATGGATTTATAATCTGATTATTGATTTTAAGTTGAATTTTCTTATAATTTTGGTTAAAACAGAATATAATTGAATGTTTGCCTTGAGAAACGAGATGCGAAAGCCATCCATTGACAACAAAAGTTTATTTACAGTCACTCATGCCTTCGGAAGCCTTATTACTCGCTTTAAATGCTTTTATAGTCTCAATATTGATTTTAAGTTGAATTTTCTTACATTTTTCATTAAAACATATTATAATTGAATGTTTGCCTCAGAAAACATGAAGCGAAAGCCAGCCATTGAGAAGAAAAGTTTATTTATTGCCACTCATGCCTTCAAAAGCGTTATTACTGGCTTTAAATAGATTTATAATCTCATTATTGATTTTAAGTTGAATTTTCTTACAATTTTGGATAAAACAAAATATAATTGACCGTTTGCCACGAGAAACGTGACGCGAAAGTCATCTGTTGACAAGAAAAGTTTATTTATAGTCACTTATTCCTTCGGAAGCCTTATTACTCGCTTTAAATGCTTTTATAGTCTCAATATTGATTTTAGGTTGAATTCTCTTACATTTTTGGTTAAAACAGATTATAATTTAATGGTTGTTTCAGAAGAAAAGTTCATTTATTGTCACTCGTGCCTGCGAAAGCGTTACTACTGGCTATAAATGGATTTATAATCTCATTATTGATTTTAAGTTGAATTTTCCTATTATTTTGGTGAAAACTGAATATAATTGAATGTTTGCCACGAGAAACGTGACACGAAAGTCATCCATTGACAACAAAAGTTTATTTATAGTCACTCATGCCTTCGGAAGCCTTATTACTCGCTTTAAATACTTTTATAGTCTCATTATTGATTTTAAGTTAAATTTTCTTACATTTTTGGTCAACAAAGATTATAATTGAATGTTTGCCTCGAGAAACATGAAGCGAAAGCTATCTATTGACAAGAAAAGTTCATTTATACTCACACATTCCTTTGAAAGCGTTATTATTGATTTTAAATGGATTTATAATCTGATTATTGATTTTAAGTTGAATTTTCTTATAATTTTGGTTAAAACAGAATATAATTGAATGTTTGCCTTGAGAAACGAGATGCGAAAGCCATCCATTGACAACAAAAGTTTATTTACAGTCACTCATGCCTTCGGAAGCCTTATTACTCGCTTTAAATGCTTTTATAGTCTCAATATTGATTTTAAGTTGAATTTTCTTACATTTTTCATTAAAACATATTATAATTGAATGTTTGCCTCAGAAAACATGAAGCGAAAGCCAGCCATTGAGAAGAAAAGTTTATTTATTGCCACTCATGCCTTCAAAAGCGTTATTACTGGCTTTAAATGGATTTATAATCTCATTGTTGATTTTAAGTTGAATTTTCTTACAATTTTGGTTAAAAGAAAATATAATTGACCGTTTGCCATGAGAAACGTGACGCGAAAGACATCCGTTGACAAGAAAAGTTTATTTATAGTCACTTATTCCTTCGGAAGCCTTATTACTCGCTTTAAATGCTTTTATAGTCTCAATATTGATTTTAAGTTGAATTCTCTTACATTTTTGGTTAAAACAGATTATAATTTAATGGTTGTTTCGGAAAACGTGAAGGGAAATCCTTCCATTGAGAAAAAAAGTTCATTTATTGTCACTCGTGCCTTCGAAAACGTTACTACCGGCTTTAAATGGATTTATAATCTCATTATTGATTTTAAGTTGAATTTTCTTATAATTTTGGTAAAAACAGAACATAATTGAATGTTTGCCTCGAAAAACGTGACGCGAAAGCCATCCATTGACAGCAAAAGTTTATTTATAGTCACTCATGCCTTCGGAAGCCTTATTACTCGCTTTAAATACTTTTATAGTCTTATTATTGATTTTATGTTGAATATTCTTACATTTTTGGTTAAGAAAGATTATAATTGAATGTTTGCCTCGGAAAACATGAAGCAAAAGCCATTTATTGACAAGAAAAGTTCATTTATAGTCACTCATTCCTTTGAAATCGTTATTATTGGTTTTTAATGGATTTATAATCTCATTAATGATTTTAAGTTGAATTTTCTTATAATTTTTGTTAAAACAGAATATAATTGAATGTTTACCTCGAGAAACGTGACCCGAAACCCATCCATTGACAACAAAAGTTTATTTATAGTCACTCATGCCTTCGGAAGGCTTATTACTCGCTTTAAATACTTTTATAGTCTCATTATTGATTTTAAGTTCAATTTTCTTACATTTTTGGTTAACAAAGACTATAATTGAATGTTTGCCTCGAGAAGCATGAAGTGAAAGCCATCTATTGACAAGAAAAGTTCATTTATAGTCACTCATTCCTTTGAAAGCGCTATTATTAATTTTAAATGGATTTATAATCTCATTATTGATTTTAATATGAATTTTCTTATAATTTTGGTTAAAACAGAATATAATTGAATGTTTGCCTTGAGAAACGTGATGCGAAAGCCATCCATTGACAACAAAAGTGTATTTATAGTCACTCATGCCTTCGGAAGCCTTATTACTCGCTTTAAATGCTTTATATAGTCTCAATATTGATTTTAAGTTGAATTTTCTTACATTTTTCATTAAAACAGATTATAATTAAATGTTTGCCTCAGAAAACATGAAGCGAAAGCCAGCCATTGAGAAGAAAAGTTTATTTATTGCCACTCATGCCTTCAAAAGCGTTATTATTGGCTTTAAATAGATTTATAATCTCATTATTGATTTTAAGTTGAATTTTCTTACAATTTTGGTGAAAACAAAATATAATTGACCGTTTGCCACGAGAAACGTGACGCGAAAGCCATCCGTTGACAAAAAAAGTTTATTTATAGTCACTTATTCCTTTGGAAGCCTTATTACTCGCTTTAAATGCTTTTATAGTCTTAATATTGAATTTTAGTTGAATTCTCTTACATTTTTGGTTAAAACAGATTATAATTTAATGGTTGTTTCAGAAGAAAAGTTCATTTATTGGCACTCGTGCCTGCGAAAGCGTTACTACTGGCTTTCAATGGATTTATAATCTCATTATTGATTTTAAGTTGAATTTTCCTATTATTTTGGTGAAAACAGAATATAATTGAATGTTTGCCTCGAGAAACGTGACACGAAAGTCATCCATTGACAACAAAAGTTTATTTATAGTCACTCATGCCTTCGGAAGCCTTATTACTCGCTTTAAATACTTTTATAGTCTCATTATTGATTTTAAGTTAAATTTTCTTACATTTTTGGTCAACAAAGATTATAATTGAATGTTTGCCTCGAGAAACATGAAGCGAAAGCCATCTATTTATAAGAAAAGTTTATTTATACTCACTCATTCCTTTGAAAGCGTTATTATTGATTTTAAATAGATTTATAATCTGATTATTGATTTTAAGTTGAATTTTCTTATAATTTTGGTTAAAACAGAAAATAATTGAATGTTTGCCTTGAGAAACGAGATGCGAAAGCCATCCATTGACAACAAAAGTTTATTTACAGTCACTCATGCCTTCGGAAGCCTTATTACTCGCGTTAAATGCTTTTATAGTCTCAATATTGATTTTAAGTTGAATTTTCTTACATTTTTCATTAAAACATATTATAATTGAATGTTTGCCTCAGAAAACATGAAGCGAAAGCCAGCCATTGAGAAGAAAAGTTTATTTATTGCCACTCATGCCTTCAAAAGCGTTATTACTGGCTTTAAATGGATTTATAATCTCATTATTGATTTTAAGTTGAATTTTCTTACAATTTTGGTTAAAACAAAATATAATTGACCGTTTGCCACGAGAAACGTGACGCGAAAGCCATCCGTTGACAAGAAAAGTTTATTTATAGTCACTTATTCCTTCGGAAGCCTTATTACTAGCTTTAAATGCTTTTATAGTCTCAATATTGATTTTAAGTTGAATTCTCTTACATTTTTGGTTAAAACAGATTATAATTTAATGGTTGTTTCGGAAAACGTGAAGGGAAATCCTTCCATTGAGAAAAAAAGTTCATTTATTGTCACTCGTGCCTTCGAAAACGTTGCTACTGGCTTTAAATGGATTTATAATCTCATTATTGATTTTAAGTTGAATTTTCTTATAATTTTGGTGAAAACAGAATATAATTGAATGTTTGCCTCGAAAAACGTGACGCGAAAGCTATCCATTGACAACAAAAGTTTATTTATAGTCACTCATGCCTTCGGAAGCCTTATTACTCGATTTAAATACTTTTATAGTCTTATTATTGATTTTATGTTGAATATTCTTACATTTTTGGTTAAGAAAGATTATAATTGAATGTTTGCCTCGGGAAACATGAAGCAAAAGCCATTTATTGACAAGAGAAGTTCATTTATAGTCACTCATTCCTTTGAAAGCGTTATTATTGGTTTTTAATGGATTTATAATCTCATTAATGATTTTAAGTTGAATTTTCTTATAATTTTTGTTAAAACAGAATATAATTGAATGTTTGCCTCGAGAAACGTGACGCGTTGAATATTCTTACATTTTTGGTTAAGAAAGATTATAATTGAATGTTTGCCTCGGGAAACGTGAAGCGAAAGCCATCTATTGATAAGAAAAGTTCATTTATAGTCACTAATTCCTTTGAAAGCGTTATTATTGATTTTAAATGGATTTATAATCTCATTATTGATTTTAAGTTGAATTTTCTTGTAATTTTGGTTAAAACAGAATATAATTGAATGTTTGCCTTGAGAAACGTGATGCGAAAGCAATCCATTGACAACAAAAGCTTATTTATAGTCACTCATGTCTTCGGAAGTCTTATTAGTCGCTTTAAATACTTTTATAGTCTCATTAGTGATTTTAAGTTCAATTTTCTTACATTTTTGGTCAACAAAGATTATAATTGAATGTTTGCCTCGAGAAACATGAAGCGAAAGCCATCTATTGACAAGAAAAGTTCATTTATAGTCACTCATTCCTTTGAAAGCGTTATTATTGATTTTAAATGGACTTATAATCTCATTATTGATTTTAAGTTAAATTTTCTTATAATTTCGGTTAAAACAGAATATAATTGAATGTTTGCCTTGAGAAACGTGATGCGAAAGCCATCCATTGACAACAAAAGTTTATTTATAGTCACTCATGCCTTCGGAAGCCTTATTACTCGCTTTAAATGCTTTTATAGTCTCAATATTGCTTTTAAGTTGAATTTTCTTACATTTTTCATTAAAACAGATTATAATTGAATGTTTGCCTCAGAAAACATGAAGCGAAAGCCATCCATTGAGAAGAAAAGTTTATTTATTGCCACTCATGCCTTCAAAAGCGTTATTACTGGCGTTAAATGGATTTATAATCTCATTATTGATTTTAAGTTGGATTTTCTTATAATTTTGGTTAAAAAAAATATAATTGACTGTTTGCCACGAGAAACGTGACGCGAAAGCCATCCGTTGACAAGAAAAGTTTATTTATAGTCACTTATTCCTTCGGAAGCCTTATTACTCGGTTTAAATGCTTTTATAGTCTCAATATTGATTTTAAGTTGAATTCTCTTACATTTTTGGTTAAAACAGATTATAATTTAATGGTTGTTTCGGAAAACGTGAAGGGAAATCCTTCCATTGAGAAGAAAAGTTCATTTATTGTCACTCGTGCCTTCGAAAGCGTTACTACTGGCTTTAAATGGATTTATAATCTCATTATTGATTTTAAGTTGAATTTCCTTATAATATTGGTGAAAACAGAATATAATTGAATCTTTGCCTCGAGAAACGTGACACGAAAGTCATCCATTGACAACAAAAGTTTATTTATAATCACTCATGCCTTCGGAAGCCTTATTACTCGCTTTAAATACTTTTATAGTCTCAATATTGATTTTAAGTTCAATTTTCTTACATTTTTGGTGAACAAAGATTATAATTGAATGTTTGCCTCGAGAAACGTGAAGCGAAAGCCATCTATTGATAAGAAAAGTTCATTTATACTCACTCATTCCTTTGAAAGCGTTATTATTGATTTTAAATGGATTTATAACCTCATTATTGATTTTAAGTTGAATTTTCTTATAATTTGAGTTAAAACAGAATATAATTGAATGTTTGCCTTGAGAAACGTGATGCGAATGCCATCCATTGACAACAAAAGTGTATTTATAGTCACTCATGCCTTCGGAAGCCTTATTACTCGCTTTAAATGCTTTTATTGTCTCAATATTGATTTTAAGTTGAATTTTCTTACATTTTTCATTAAAACAGATTATAATTGAATGTTTGCCTCTGAAAAGATGAAGCGAAAGCCAGCCATTGAGAAGAAAAGTTTATTTATTGCCACTCATGCCTTCAAAAGCATTATTACTGGCGTTAAATGGATTTATAATCTCATTATTGATTTTAAGTTGAATTTTCTTACAATATTGGTTAAAACAAAATATAATTGACTGTTAGCCATGAGAAACGTGACGCGAAAGCCATTCGTTGACAAGAAAAGTTTATTTATAGTCACTTATTCCTTCGGAAGCCTTATTACTCGCTTTAAATGCTTTTATAGTCTCAATATTGATTTTAAGTTGAATTCTCTTAAATTTTTGGTTAAAACAGATTATAATTTAATGGTTGTTTCGGAAAACGTGAAGCGAAACCCTTCCATTGAGAAGAAAAGTTCATTTATTGTCACTCGTGCCTTCGAAAGCGTTACTACTGGCTTTAAATGGATTTATAATCTCATTATTAATTTTAAGTTGAATTTTCTTATAATTTTGGTAAAAAACAGAATATAATTGAATCTTTGCCTCGAGAAACGTGACGTGAAAGTCATCCATTGACAACAAAAGTTTATTTATAGTCACTCATGCCTTCGGAAGTCATATTACTCGCTTTAAATACTTTTATAGTCTCATTATTGATTTAAGTTGAATATTCTTACATTTTTGGTTAACAAAGATTATAATTGAATGTTTGCCTCGAGAAACGTGAGGCAAAAGCCATCTATTGGCAAGAAAAGTTCATTTATAGTCACTCATTCCTTTGAAAGCGTTATTATTGGTTTTAAATGGATTTATAATCTCATTATTGATTTTAAGTTGAATTTTCTTATATATTTGGTTAAAACAGAAAATAATTGAATGTTTGCCTTGAGAAACGTGATGTGAAAGCCATCCATTGACAACAAAAGTTTATTTATAGTCACTCATGCCTTCGGAAGCCTTATTACTCGCTTTAAATACTTTTATAGTCTCATTATTGATTTAAGTTGAATATTCTTACATTTTTCATTAAAACAGATTATAATTGAATGTTTGCCTCGGGAAACATGAAGCGAAAGCCATTCATTGACAAGAAAAGTTCATTTATAGTCACTCATTCCTTTGAAAGCGTTATTATTGATTTTAAATGGATTTATAATCTCATTATTCATTTTAAGTTGAATTTTCTTATAATTTTGGTTAAAACAGAATATAATTGAATATTTGCCACGAGAAACGTGACGTGAAAGTCATCCATTGACAACAAAAGTTTATTTAAAGTCACTCATGCCTTCGGAAGCCTTATTACTCGCTTTAAATACTTTTATAGTCTCATTATTGATTTAAGTTGAATATTCTTACATTTTTGGTTAAGAAAGATTATAATTGAATGTTTGCCTCGGGAAACATGAAGCCAAAGCCATTTATTGACAAGAAAAGTTCATTTATAGTCACTCATTCCTTTGAAAGCGTTATTATTGGTTTTAAATGGATTTATAATCTGATTATTGATTTTAAGTTCAAGTTCCTTATAATTTTGGTTAAAACAGAATATAATTGAATATTTGCCTCGAGAAACGTGACGCGAAAGCCATCCATTGACAACAAAAGTTTATTTATAGTCACTCATGCCTTCGGAAGCCTTATTACTCGCTTTAAATACTTTTATAGTCTCATTATTGATTTTAAGTGAAATTTTCTTACATTTTTGGTGAACAAAGATTATAATTGAATGTTTGCCTCGAGAAACGTGAAGCGAAATCCATCTATTGAGAAGAAAAGTTCATTTATAGTCACTTATTCCTTCGGAAGCCTTATTACTCGCTTTAAATGCTTTTATAGTCTCAATATTGATTTTAAGTTGAATTTTCTTACATTTTTCATTAAAACAGATTATAATTGAATGTTTGCCTCAGAAAACATGAAGCGAAAGCCAGCCATTGAGAAGAAAAGTTTATTTATTGCCACTCATGCCTTCAAAAGCGTTATTACTGGCTTTAAATGGATTTATAATCTCATTATTGATTTTAAGTTGAATTTTCTTACAATTTTGGTTAAAACAAAATATAATTGACCGTTTGCCACGAGAAACGTCACGCGAAAGCCATCCGTTGACAAGAAAAGTTTATTTATAGTCACTTATTCCTTCGGAAGCCTTATTACTCGCTTTAAATGCTTTTATAGTCTCAATATTGATTTTAAGTTGAATTCTCTTACATTTTTGGTTAAAACAGATTATAATTTAATGGTTGTTTCAGAAGCAAAGTTCATTTATTGTCACTCGTGCCTTCGAAAGCGTTACTACTGGCTTTAAATGGATTTATAATCTCATTATTGATTTTAAGTTCAATTTTCCTATTATTTTGGTGAAAACAGAATATAATTGAATGTTTGCCTCGAGAAACGTGACACGAAAGTCATCCATTGACAACAAAAGTTTATTTATAGTCACTCATGCCTTCGGAAGCCTTATTACTCGCTTTAAATACTTTTATAGTCTCATTATTGATTGTAAGTTCAATTTTCTTACATTTTTGGTCAACAAAGATTATAATTCAATGTTTGCCTCAAGAAACGTGGAGCGAAAGCCATCTATTGGCAAGAAAAGTTCATTTATAGTCACCCATTCCTTTGAAAGCGTTATTATTGATTTTAAATGGATTTATAATCTCATTATTGATTTTAAGTTGAATTTTCTTATAATTTTGGTTAAAACAGAATATAATTGAATGTTTGCCTTGAGAAACATGATGCGAAATCCATCCATTGACAACAAAAGTTTATTTATAGTCACTCATGCCTTCGGAAGCCTTATTACTCGCTTTAAATGCTTTTAGAGTCTCAATATTGATTTTAAGTTGAAATTTCTTACATTTTTTATTAAAACAGATTATAATTGAATGTTTGCCTCATAAAACATGAAGCGAAAGCCAACCATTGAGAGGAAAAGTTTATTTATTGCCACTCATGCCTTCAAAAGCGTTATTACTGGCTTTAAATGGATTTATAATCTCATTATTGATTTTAAGTTGAATTTTTTTACAATTTTGGTTAAAACAAAATACAATTGACTGTTTGCCATGAGAAACGTGACGCGAAAGCCATCCATTGACAAGAAAAGTTTATTTATAGTCACTTATGCCTTCGAAAGCCTTATTATTCGCTTTAAATGCTTTTGTAGTCTCAATATTGATTTTAAGTTGAATTCTCTTACATTTTTAGTTAAAACAGATTATAATTGAATGGTTGTTTCAGAAAACGTGATGCGAAATCCATACATTGACAACAAAAGTTTATTTATAGTCACTCATGCCTTCGGAAGCTATATTACTCGCTTTAAATACATTTAAAATCTCATTATTGATTTTAAGTTGAATATTCTTACATTTTTTGTTAACAAAGATTACAATTGAATGTTTACCTCGGGAAACATGAAGCGAAAGCCATTTATTGACAAGAAAAGTTCATTTATAGTCACTCATTCCTTTGAAAACGTTATTATTGGTTTTAAATGGATTTATAATCTCATTATTGATTTTAAGTTAAATTTTCTTATAATTTTGGTGAAAACAGAATATAATTGAATGTTTGCCTCGAGAAACGTGACGCGAAAGCCATCCATTGACAACAAAAGTTTATTTATAGTCACTCATGCCTTCGGAAGCCTTATTACTCGCTTTAAATACTTTTCTAGTCTCATTATTGATTTTAAGTTGAATATTTTTACATTTATGGTTAACAAAGATTATAATTGAATGTTTGCCTCGGGAAACGTGAAGCGAAAGCCATCTATTGACAAGAAAAGTTCATTTATAGTCACTCATTCCTTTGAAAACGTTATTATTGGTTTTAAATGGATTTATAATCTCATTATTGATTTTAAGTTGAATTTTCTTATAATTTCGGTTAAAACAGAATATAATTGAATGTTTGCCTTGAGAAACGTGATGCGAAATCCATCCGTTTACAACAAAAGCTTATTTATAGTCACTCATGCCTTCGAAAGCCTTATTACTCGCTTTAAATGCTTTTATAGTCTCAATATTGATTTTAAGTTGAATTTTCTTACATTTTTCATTAAAACAGATTATAATTGAATGTTTTCCTCAAAAAACATGAAGCGAAAGCCATCCATTGAGAAGAAAAGTTCATTTATTGTCTCTCATGCCTTCAAAAGCGTTATTACTGGCTTTAAATGGATTTATAATCTCATTATTGATTTTAAGTTCAATTTTCTTATAATTTTGGTTAAAACACAATATAATTGACTGTTTGCCTCGAGAAACGTGACGCGAAACCCATCCATTGACAACAAAAGTTTATTTATAATCACTCATGCCTTCGGAAGCCTTATTACTCGCTTTAAATACATTTATAGTCTCATTATTGATTTTAAGTTGAATATTCTTACATTTTTGGTTAACAAAGATTATAATTGAATGTTTGCCTCGGGAAACGTGAAGCGAAAGCCATCTATTGACAAGAAAAGTTCATTTATAGTCACTCATTCCTTTGAAAACGTTATTATTGGTTTTAAATGGATTTATAATCTCATTATTGATTTTAAGTTGAATTTTCTTATAATTTTGGTTAAAACAGAATATAATTGAAGGTTTGCATTGAGAAACGTGATGCGAAATCCATCCGTTTACAACAAAAGCTTATTTATAGTCACTCATTCCTTCGAAAGCCTTATTACTCGCTTTAAATGCTTTTATAGTCTCAATATTGATTTTAAGTTGAATTTTCTTACATTTTTCATTAAAACAGATTATAATTGAATGTTTTCCTCAAAAAACATGAAGCGAAAGCCATCCATTGAGAAGAAAAGTTCATTTATTTTCTCTCATGCCTTCAAAAGCGTTATTACTGGCTTTAAATGGATTTATAATCTCATTATTGATTTTAAGTTCAATTTTCTTATAATTCTGGTTAAAACACAATATAATTGAATGTTTTCCTCGAGAAACGTGACGCGAAACCCATCCATTGACAACAAAAGTTTATTTATAGTCACTCATGCCTTCGGAAGCCTTATTACTCGCTTTAAATACATTTATAGTCTCATTATTGATTTTAAGTTGAATATTCTTACATTTTTTATTAACAAAGATTAGAATTGAATGTTTGCCTCGGGAAACGTGAAATAAAAGCCATCTACTGACAAGAAAAGGTCATTTATAGTCACTCATTCCTTTGAAAACGTTATTATTGGTTTTAAATGGATTTATAATCTCATTATTGATTTTAAGTTGAATTTTCTTATAATTTTGGTGAAAACAGAATATAATTGAATGTTTGCCTCGAGAAACATGACGCGAAAGCCATCCATTGACAACAAAAGTTTATTTATAGTCACTCATGCCTTCGGAAGCCTTATTACTCGCTTTAAATACTTTTCTAGTCTCATTATTGATTTTAAGTTGAATATTTTTACATTTATGGTTAACAAAGATTATAATTGAATGTTTGCCTCGGGAAACGTGAAGCGAAAGCCATCTATTGACAAGAAAAGTTCATTTATAGTCACTCATTCCTTTGAAAACGTTATTATTGGTTTTAAATGGATTTATAATCTCATTATTGATTTTAAGTTGAATTTTCTTATAATTTTGGTTAAAACAGAATATAATTGAAGGTTTGCATTGAGAAACGTGATGCGAAATCCATCCGTTTACAACAAAAGCTTATTTATAGTCACTCATTCCTTCGAAAGCCTTATTACTCGCTTTAAATGCTTTTATAGTCTCAATATTGATTTTAAGTTGAATTTTCTTACATTTTTCATTAAAACAGATTATAATTGAATGTTTTCCTCAAAAAACATGAAGCGAAAGCCATCCATTGAGAAGAAAAGTTCATTTATTTTCTCTCATGCCTTCAAAAGCGTTATTACTGGCTTTAAATGGATTTATAATCTCATTATTGATTTTAAGTTCAATTTTCTTATAATTCTGGTTAAAACACAATATAATTGAATGTTTTCCTCGAGAAACGTGACGCGAAACCCATCCATTGACAACAAAAGTTTATTTATAGTCACTCATGCCTTCGGAAGCCTTATTACTCGCTTTAAATACATTTATAGTCTCATTATTGATTTTAAGTTGAATATTCTTACATTTTTTATTAACAAAGATTAGAATTGAATGTTTGCCTCGGGAAACGTGAAATAAAAGCCATCTACTGGCAAGAAAAGGTCATTTATAGTCACTCATTCCTTTGAAAACGTTATTATTGGTTTTAAATGGATTTATAATCTCATTATTGATTTTAAGTTGAATTTTCTTATAATTTTGGTGAAAACAGAATATAATTGAATGTTTGCCTCGAGAAACATGACGCGAAAGCCATCCATTGACAACAAAAGTTTATTTTTAGTCACTCATGCCTTCGGAAGCCTTATTACTCGCTTTAAATACTTTTCTAGTCTCATTATTGATTTTAAGTTGAATATTTTTACATTTTTGGTTAACAAAGATTATAATTGAATGTTTGCCTCGGGAAACGTGAAGCGAAAGCCATCTATTGACAAGAAAAGTTCATTTATAGTCACTCATTCCTTTGAAAACTTTATTATTGATTCTAAATGGATTTATAATCTCATTATTGATTTTAAGTTGAATTTTCTTATAACTTTTGTTAAAACAGAATATAATTTAATGTTTGCTTGGAGAAACGTGATGCGAAAGCCATCCATTGATAACAAAAGTTTATTTATAGTCACTCATGCCTTCGGAAGCCTTATTACTCGCTTTAAATGCTTTTACAGTCTCAATATTGATTTTAAGTTGAATTTTCTTACATTTTTCATTAAAACAGATTATAATTGAATGTTTGCCTCAGAAAACATGAAGCGAAAGCCATCCATTGAGAAGAAAAGTTTATTTATTGCTACTCATTCCTTCAAAAGCATTATTACTGGCGTTAAATGGATTTATAATCTCATTATTGATTTTAAGTTGAATTTTCTTACAATTTTGGTTAAAACAAAATATAATTGACTGTTTGCCACGAGAAACGTGATGCGAAAGCCATCCGTTGACAAGAAAAGTTTATTTATAGTCACTTATTCTTTCGGAAGCCTTATTACTCGCTTTAAATGCTTTTATAGTCTCAATATTGATTTTAAGTTGAATTCTCTTACATTTTTGATTAAAACTGATAAGAATTTAATGGTTGTTTCGAAAAACGTGAAGCGAAATCCTTCCATTGAGAAGAAAAGTTCATTTACTGTCACTCGTGCCTTTGAAATAGTTACTATTGGCTTTCAATGGATTTATAATCTCATTATTGATTTTATGTTGAATTTTCTCATAATTTTGGTGAAAACAGAATATAACTGAATGTTTGCCTCGAGAAACGTGACGCGAAAGTCATCCATTGACAACAAAAGTTTATTTATAGTCACTCATGTCTTCGGAAGCCTTATTACTCGCTTTAAATACTTTTATAGTCTCATTATTGATTTAAGTTGAATATTCTTACATTTTTGGTTAACAAAGAATATAATTGAATGTTTGCCTTGGGAAACGTGAAGCAAAAGGCATCTATTGACAAGAAAAGTTCATTTATAGTCACTCATTCCTTTGAAAGCGTTATTATTGATTTTAAATGAATTTATAATCTCATTATTGATTTTAAGTTGAATTTTCTTATAATTTCGGTTAAAACAGAATATAATTGAATGTTTGGCTTGAGAAACGTGTTGCGAAATCCATCCGTTTACAACAAAAGCTTATTTATAGTCACTCATGCCTTCGAAAGCCTTATTACTCGCTTTAAATGCTTTTATAGTCTCAATATTGATTTTAAGTTGAATTTTCTTACATTTTTCATTAAAACAGATTATAATTGAATGTTTTCCTCAAAAAACATGAAGCGAAAGCCATCCATTGAGAAGAAAAGTTCATTTATTGTCTCTCATGCCTTCAAAAGTGTTATTACTGGCTTTAAATGGATTTATAATCTCATTATTGATTTTAAGTTCAATTTTCTTATAATTTTGGTTAAAACACAATATAATTGAATGTTTGCCTTGAGAAACGTGACGCGAAACCCATCCATTGACAACAAAAGTTTATTTATAGTCACTCATGCCTTCGGAAGCCTTATTACTCGCTTTAAATACATTTATAGTCTCATTATTGATTTTAAGTTGAATATTCTTACATTTTTTATTAACAAAGATTAGAATTGAATGTTTGCCTCGGGAAACGTGAAATGAAAGCCATCTACTGACAAGAAAAGTTCATTTATAGTCACTCATTCCTTTGAAAACGTTATTATTGGTTTTAAATGGATTTATAATCTCATTATTGATTTTAAGTTGAATTTTCTTATAGTTTTGGATAAAACAGAATATAATTGAATGTTTGCCTTGAGAAACGTGATGCGAAATCCATCCGTTTACAACAAAAGCTTATTTATAGTCACTCATGCCTTCGAAAGCCTTATTACTCGCTTTAAATGCTTTTATAGTCTCAATATTGATTTTAAGTTGAATTTTATTACATTTTTCATTAAAACAGATTATAATTGAATGTTTTCCTCAAAAAACATGAAGCGAAAGCCATCCATTGAGAAGAAAAGTTCATTTATTGTCACTCATGCCTTCAAAAGCGTTATTACTGGCTTTAAATGGATTTATAATCTCATTATTGATTTTAAGTTAAATTTTCTTATAATTTTGGTCAAAACAGAATATAGTTGAATGTTTGCCTCGAGAAACGTGACACGAAAGCCATCCATTGACAAGAAAGTTTATTTATAGTCACTCATGCCTTCGGAAGCCTTATTACTCGCTTTAAATACTTTTAAAGTCTGATTATTGAATTTAAGTTGAATATTCTTACATTTTTGGTTAACAAAGATTATAATTGAATGTTTACCTCGGGAAACATGAAGCGAAAGCCATTTATTGACAAGAAAAGTTCATTTATAGTCACTCATTCCTTTGAAAACGTTATTATTGGTTTTAAATGGATTTATAATCTCATTATTGATTTTAAGTTGAATTTTCTTATAATTTTGGTTAAAACAGAATATAATTGAATGTTTGCCTCGAGAAACGTGACGCGAAACCCATCCATTGACAACAAAAGTTTATTTATAGTCACTTATACCTTCGGAAGCCTTATTACTCGCTTTAAATACTTTTAAAGTCTCATTGTTGATTTTAAGTTAAATATTCTTACATTTTTGGTTAACAAAGATTATAATTGAATGTTTGCCTCGAGAAACATGAAGCGAAAGCCATCTATTGACAAGAAAATTTCATTTATAGTCACTCATTCCTTTGAAAACTTTATTATTGATTTTAAATGGATTTATAATCTCATTATTGATTTTAAGTTGAATTTTCTTATAACTTTTGTTAAAACAGAATATAATTGAATGTTTGCCTGGAGAAACGTGATGCGAAAGCCATCCATTGATAACAAAAGTTTATTTATAGTCACTCATGCCTTCGGAAGCCTTATTACTCGCTTTAAATGCTTTTACAGTCTCAATATTGATTTTAAGTTGAATTTTCTTACATTTTTCATTAAAACAGATTATAATTGAATGTTTGCCTCAGAAAACATGAAGCGAAAGCCATCCATTGAGAAGAAAAGTTTATTTATTGCTACTCATTCCTTCAAAAGCGTTATTACTGGCGTTAAATGGATTTATAATCTCATTATTGATTTTAAGTTGAATTTTCTTACAATTTTGGTTAAACCAAAATATAATTGACTGTTTGCCACGATAAACGTGATGCGAAAGCCATCCGTTGACAAGAAAAGTTCATTTATAGTCACTTATTCTTTCGGAAGCCTTATTACTCGCTTTAAATGCTTTTATAGTCTCAATATTGATTTTAAGTTGAATTCTCTTACATTTTTGGTTAAAACTGATAAGAATTGAATGGTTGTTTCGAAAAACGTGAAGCGAAATCCTTCCATTGAGAAGAAAAGTTCATTTACTGTCACTCGTGCCTTTGAAATAGTTACTATTGGCTTTCAATGGATTTATAATCTCATTATTGATTTTATGTTGAATTTTCTTATAATTTTGGTGAAAACAGAATATAATTGAATGTTTGCCTCGAGAAACGTGACGCGAAAGTCATCCATTGACAACAAAAGTTTATTTATAGTCACTCATGTCTTCGGAAGCCTTATTACTCACTTTAAATACTTTTATAGTCTCATTATTGATTTAAGTTGAATATTCTTACATTTTTGGTTAACAAAGATTATAATTGAATGTTTGCCTCGGGAAACGTGAAGCAAAAGGCATCTATTGACAAGAAAAGTTCATTTATAGTGACTCATTCCTTTGAAAGCGTTATTATTGATTTTAAATGAATTTATAATCTCATTATTGATTTTAAGTTGAATTTTCTTATAATTTCAGTTAAAACAGAATATAATTGAATGTTTGGCTTAAGAAACGTGATGCGAAATCCATCCGTTTACAACAAAAGCATATTTATAGTCACTCATGCCTTCGAAAGACTTATTACTCGCTTTAAATGCTTTTATAGTCTCAATATTGATTTTAAGTTGAATTTTCTTACATTTTTCATTAAAACAGATTATAATTGAATGTTTTCCTCAAAAAACATGAAGCGAAAGCCATCCAATGAGAAGAAAAGTTCATTTATTGTCTCTCATGCCTTCAAAAGCGTTATTACTGGCTTTAAATGGATTTATAATCTCATTATTGATTTTAAGTTCAAATTTCTTATAATTTTGGTTAAAACACAATATAATTGAATGTTTACCTCGAGAAACGTGACGCGAAACCCATCCATTGACAACAAAAGTTTATTTATAGTCACTCATGCCTTCGGAAGCCTTATTACTCGCTTTAAATACATTTATAGTCTCATTATTGATTTTAAGTTGAATATTCTTACATTTTTTATTAACAAAGATTAGAATTGAATGTTTGCCTCGGGAAACGTGAAATGAAAGCCATCTACTGACAAGAAAAGTTCATTTATAGTCACTCATTCCTTTGAAAACGTTATTATTGGTTTTAAATGGATTTATAATCTCATTATTGATTTTAAGTTGAATTTTCTTATAATTTTGGTGAAAACAGAATATAATTGAATGTTTGCCTCGAGAAACGTGACGCGAAAGCCATCCATTGACAACAAAAGTTTATTTATAGTCACTCATGCCTTCGGAAGCCTTATTACTCGCTTTAAATACTTTTCTAGTCTCATTATTGATTTTAAATTGAATATTTTTACATTTTTGGTTAACAAAGATTATAATTGAATGTTTGCCTCGGGAAACGTGAAGCGAAAGCCATCTATTGACAAGAAAAGTTCATTTATAGTCACTCATTCCCTTGAAAACGTTATTATTGGTTTTAAATGGATTTATAATCTCATTATTGATTTTAAGTTGAATTTTCTTATAATTTTGGGTAAAACAGAATATAATTGAATGTTTGCCTTGAGAAACGTGATGCGAAATCCATCCGTTTACAACAAAAGCTTATTTATAGTCATTCATGCCTTCGAAAGCCTTATTACTCGCTTTAAATGCTTTTATAGTCTCAATATTGATTTTAAGTTGAATTTTCTTACATTTTTCATTAAAACAGATTATAATTGAATGTTTTCCTCAAAAAACATGAAGCGAAAGCCATCCATTGAGAAGAAAAGTTCATTTATTGTCACTCATGCCTTCAAAAGCGTTATTACTGGCTTTAAATGGATTTATAATCTCATTATTGATTTTAAGTTAAATTTTCTTATAATTTTGGTCAAAACAGAATATAGTTGAATGTTTGCCTCGAGAAACGTGACACGAAAGCCATCCATTGACAAGAAAGTTTATTTATAGTCACTCATGCCTTCGGAAGCCTTATTACTCGCTTTAAATACTTTTAAAGTCTGATTATTGAATTTAAGTTGAATATTCTTACATTTTTGGTTAACAAAGATTATAATTGAATGTTTACCTCGGGAAACATGAGGCCAAAGCCATTTATTGACAAGAAAAGTTCATTTATAGTCACTTATTCCTTTGAAAACGTTATTATTGGTTTTAAATGGATTTATAATCTCATTATTGATTTTAAGTTGAATTTTCTTATAATTTTGGTTAAAACAGAATATAATTGAATGTTTGCCTCGAGAAACGTGACGCGAAACCCATCCATTGACAACAAAAGTTTATTTATAGTCACTTATGCCTTCGGAAGCCTTATTACTCGCTTTAAATACTTTTAAAGTCTCATTGTTGATTTTAAGTTGAATATTCTTACATTTTTGGTTAACAAAGATTATAATTGAATGTTTGCCTCGAGAAACATGAAGCGAAAGCCATCTATTGATAAGAAAATTTCATTTATAGTCACTCATTCCTTTGAAAACTTTATTATTGATTTTAAATGGATTTATAATCTCATTATTGATTTTAAGTTGAATTTTCTTATAACTTTTGTTAAAACAGAATATAATTGAATGTTTGCCTGGAGAAACGTGATGCGAAAGCCATCCATTGATAACAAAAGTTTATTTATAGTCACTCATGCCTTCGGAAGCCTTATTACTCGCTTTAAATGCTTTTACAGTCTCAATATTGATTTTAAGTTGAATTTTCTTACATTTTTCATTAAAACAGATTATAATTGAATGTTTGCCTCAGAAAACATGAAGCGAAAGCCATCCATTGAGAAGAAAAGTTTATTTATTGCTACTCATTCCTTCAAAAGCGTTATTACTGGCGTTAAATGGATTTATAATCTCATTATTGATTTTAAGTTAAATTTTCTTACAATTTTGGTTAAAACAAAATATAATTGACTGTTTGCCACGAGAAACGTGATGCGAAAGCCATCCGTTGACAAGAAAAGTTTATTTATAGTCACTTATTCTTTCGGAAGCCTTATTACTCGCTTTAAATGCTTTTATAGTCTCAATATTGATTTTAAGTTGAATTCTCTTACATTTTTGGTTAAAACTGATAAGAATTTAATGGTTGTTTCGAAAAACGTGAAGCGAAATCCTTCCATTGAGAAGAAAAGTTCATTTACTGTCACTCGTGCCTTTGAAATAGTTACTATTGGCTTTCAATGGATTTATAATCTCATTATTGATTTTATGTTGAATTTTCTTATAATTTTGGTGAAAACAGAATATAATTGAATGTTTGCCTCGAGAAACGTGACGCGAAAGTCATCCATTGACAAGAAAGTTTATTTATAGTCACTCATGTCTTCGGAAGCCTTATTACTCGCTTTAAATACTTTTATAATCTCATTATTGATTTAAGTTGAATATTCTTACATTTTTGGTTAACAAAGATTATATTTGAATGTTTGCCTCGGGAAACGTGAAGCAAAAGGCATCTATTGACAAGAAAAGTTCATTTATAGTCACTCATTCCTTTGAAAGCGTTATTATTGATTTTAAATGAATTTATAATCTCATTATTGATTTTAAGTTGAATTTTCTTATAATTTCGGTTAAAACAGAATATAATTGAATGTTTGGCTTGAGAAACGTGATGCGAAATCCATCCGTTTACAACAAAAGCTTATTTATAGTCACTCATGCCTTCGAAAGCCTTATTACTCGCTTTAAATGCTTTTATAGTCTCAATATTGATTTTAAGTTGAATTTTCTTACATTTTTCATTAAAACAGATTATAATTGAATGTTTTCCTCAAAAAACATGAAGCGAAAGCCATCCATTGAGAAGAAAAGTTCATTTATTGTCTCTCATGCCTTCAAAAGCGTTATTACTGGCTTTAAATGGATTTATAATCTCATTATTGATTTTAAGTTCAATTTTCTTATAATTTTGGTTAAAACACAATATAATTGAATGTTTGCCTCGAGAAACGTGACGCGAAACCCATCCATTGACAACAAAAGTTTATTTATAGTCACTCATGCCTTCGGAAGCCTTATTACTCGCTTTAAATACATTTATAGTCTCATTATTGATTTTAAGTTGAATATTCTTACATTTTTTATTAACAAAGATTAGAATTGAATGTTTGCCTCGGGAAACGTGAAATGAAAGCCATCTACTGACAAGAAAAGTTCATTTATAGTCACTCATTCCTTTGAAAACGTTATTATTGGTTTTAAATGGATTTATAATCTCATTATTGATTTTAAGTTGAATTTTCTTATAATTTTGGTGAAAACAGAATATAATTGAATGTTTTCCTCGAGAAACGTGACGCGAAAGCCATCCATTGACAACAAAAGTTTATTTATAGTCACTCATGCCTTCGGAAGCCTTATTACTCGCTTTAAATACTTTTCTAGTCTCATTATTGATTTTAAGTTAAATATTTTTACATTTTTGGTTAACAAAGATTATAATTGAATTTTTACCTCGGGAAACGTGAAGCGAAAGCCATCTATTGACAAGAAAAGTTCATTTATAGTCACTCATTCCTTTGAAAACGTTATTATTGGTTTTAAATGGATTTATAATCTCATTATTGATTTTAAGTTGAATTTTCTTATAATTTTGGTTAAAACAGAATATAATTGAATGTTTGCCTTGAGAAACGTGATGCGAAATCCATCCGTTTACAACAAAAGCTTATTTATAGTCACTCATGCCTTCGAAAGCCTTATTACTCGCTTTAAATGCTTTTATAGTCTCAATATTGATTTTAAGTTGAATTTTCTTACATTTTTCATTAAAACGGATTATAATTGAATGTTTTCCTCAAAAAACATGAAGCGAAAGCCATCCATTGAGAAGAAAAGTTCATTTATTGTCACTCATGCCTTCAAAAGCGTTATTACTGGCTTTAAATGGATTTATAATCTCATTATTGATTTTAAGTTAAATTTTCTTATAATTTTGGTCAAAACAGAATATAGTTGAATGTTTGCCTCGAGAAACGTGACACGAAAGCCATCCATTGACAAGAAAGTTTATTTATAGTCACTCATGCCTTCGGAAGCCTTATTACTCGCTTTAAATACTTTTAAAGTCTGATTATTGAATTTAAGTTGAATATTCTTACATTTTTGGTTAACAAAGATTATAATTGAATGTTTACCTCGGGAAACATGAAGCGAAAGCCATTTATTGAAAAGAAAAGTTCATTTATAGTCACTCATTCGTTTGAAAACGTTATTATTGGTTTTAAATGGATTTATAATCTCATTATTGATTTTAAGTTCAATTTTCTTATAATTTTGGTTAAAACACAATATAATTGAATGTTTGCCTCGAGAAACGTGACGCGAAACCCATCCATTGACAACAAAAGTTTATTTATAGTCACTTATGCCTTCGGAAGCCTTATTACTCGCTTTAAATACTTTTAAAGTCTCATTGTTGATTTTAAGTTGAATATTCTTACATTTTTGGTTAACAAAGATTATAATTGAATGTTTGCCTCGAGAAACATGAAGCGAAAGCCATCTATTGACAAGAAAATTTCATTTATAGTCACTCATTCCTTTGAAAACTTTATTATTGATTTTAAATGGATTTATAATCTCATTATTGATTTTAAGTTGAATTTTCTTATAACTTTTGTTAAAACAGAATATAATTGAATGTTTGCCTGGAGAAACGTGATGCGAAAGCCATCCATTGATAACAAAAGTTTATTTATAGTCACTCATGCCTTCGGAAGCCTTATTACTCGCTTTAAATGCTTTTACAGTCTCAATATTGATTTTAAGTTGAATTTTCTTACATTTTTCATTAAAACAGATTATAATTGAATGTTTGCCTCAGAAAACATGAAGCGAAAGCCATCCATTGAGAAGAAAAGTTTATTTATTGCTACTCATTCCTTCAAAAGCGTTATTACTGGCGTTAAATGGATTTATAATCTCATTATTGATTTTAAGTTGAATTTTCTTACAATTTTGGTTAAAACAAAATATAATTGACTGTTTGCCACGAGAAACGTGATGCGAAAGCCATCCGTTGACAAGAAAAGTTTATTTATAGTCACTTATTCTTTAGGAAGCCTTATTACTCGCTTTAAATGCTTTTATAGTCTCAATATTGATTTTAAGTTGAATTCTCTTACATTTTTGGTTAAAACTGATAAGAATTTAATGGTTGTTTCGAAAAACGTGAAGCGAAATCCTTCCATTGAGAAGAAAAGTTCATTTACTGTCACTCGTGCCTTTGAAATAGTTACTATTGGCTTTCAATGGATTTATAATCTCATTATTGATTTTATGTTGAATTTTCTTATAATTTTGGTGAAAACAGAATATAATTGAATGTTTGCCTCGAGAAACGTGACGCGAAAGTCATCCATTGACAACAAAAGTTTATTTATAGTCACTCATGTCTTCGGAAGCCTTATTACTCGCTTTAAATACTTTTATAGTCTCATTATTGATTTAAGTTGAATATTCTTACATTTTTGGTTAACAAAGATTATAATTGAATGTTTGCCTCGGGAAACGTGAAGCAAAAGGCATCTATTGACAAGAAAAGTTCATTTATAGTCACTCCTTCCTTTGAAAGCGTTATTATTGATTTTAAATGAATTTATAATCTCGTTATTGATTTTAAGTTGAATTTTCTTATAATTTCGGTTAAAACAGAATATAATTGAATGTTTGGCTTGAGAAACGTGATGCGACATCCATCCGTTTACAACAAAAGCTTATTTATAGTCACTCATGCCTTCGAAAGCCTTATTACTCGCTTTAAATGCTTTTATAGTCCCAATATTGATTTTAAGTTGAATTTTCTTACATTTTTCATTAAAACAGATTATAATTGAATGTTTTTCTCAAAAAACATGAAGCGAAAGCCATCCATTGAGAAGAAAAGTTCATTTATTGTCTCTCATGCCTTCAAAAGCGTTATTACTGGCTTTAAATGGATTTATAATCTCATTATTGATTTTAAGTTCAATTTTCTTATAATTTTGGTTAAAACACAATATAATTGAATGTTTGCCTCGAGAAACGTGACGCGAAACCCATCCATTGACAACAAAAGTTTATTTATAGTCACTCATGCCTTCGGAAGCCTTATTACTCGCTTTAAATACATTTATAGTCTCATTATTGATTTTAAGTTAAATATTCTTACATTTTTTATTAACAAAGATTAGAATTGAATGTTTGCCTCGGGAAACGTGAAATGAAAGCCATCTACTGACAAGAAAAGTTCATTTATAGTCACTCATTCCTTTAAAAACGTTATTATTGGTTTTAAATGGATTTATAATCTCATTATTGATTTTAAGTTGAATTTTCTTATAATTTTGGTGAAAACAGAATATAATTGAATGTTTGCCTCGAGAAACGTGACGCGAAAGTCATCCATTGACAACAAAAGTTTATTTATAGTCACTCATATCTTCAGAAGCCTTATTACTCGCTTTAAATACTTTTATAGTCTCATTATTGATTTTAAGTTGAATATTCTTACATTTTTGGTTAACAAAGATTATAATTGAATGTTTGCCTCGGGAAACGTGAAGCAAAAGGCATCTATTGACAAGAAAAGTTCATTTATAGTCACTCATTCCTTTGAAAGCGTTATTATTGATTTTAAATGAATTTATAATCTCGTTATTGATTTTAAGTTGAATTTTCTTATAATTTCGGTTAAAACAGAATATAATTGAATGTTTGGCTTGAGAAACGTGATGCGAAATCCATCCGTTTACAACAAAAGCTTATTTATAGTCACTCATGCCTTCGAAAGCCTTATTACTCGCTTTAAATGCTTTTATAGTCCCAATATTGATTTTAAGTTGAATTTTCTTACATTTTTCATTAAAACAGATTATAATTGAATGTTTTCCTCAAAAAACATGAAGCGAAAGCCATCCATTGAGAAGAAAAGTTCATTTATTGTCTCTCATGCCTTCAAAAGCGTTATTACTGGCTTTAAATGGATTTATAATCTCATTATTGATTTTAAGTTCAATTTTCTTATAATTTTGGTTAAAACACAATATAATTGAATGTTTGCCTCGAGAAACGTGACGCGAAACCCATCCATTGACAACAAAAGTTTATTTATAGTCACTCATGCCTTCGGAAGCCTTATTACTCGCTTTAAATACATTTATAGTCTCATTATTGATTTTAAGTTGAATATTCTTACATTTTTTATTAACAAAGATTAGAATTGAATGTTTTCCTCGGGAAACGTGAAATGAAAGCCATCTACTGACAAGAAAAGTTCATTTATAGTCACTCATTCCTTTGAAAACGTTATTATTGGTTTTAAATGGATTTATAATCTCATTATTGATTTTAAGTTGAATTTTCTTATAATTTTGGTGAAAACAGAATATAATTGAATGTTTGCCTCGAGAAACGTGACGCGAAAGCCATCCATTGACAACAAAAGTTTATTTATAGTCACTCATGCCTTCGGAAGCCTTATTACTCGCTTTAAATACTTTTCTAGTCTCATTATTGATTTTAAGTTGAATATTTTTACATTTTTGGTTAACAAAGATTATAATTGAATGTTTGCCTCGGGAAACGTGAAGCAAAAGCCATCTATTGACAAGAAAAGTTCATTTACAGTCACTCATTCCTTTGAAAACGTTATTATTGGTTTTAAAGGGATTTATAATCTCATTATTGATTTTAAGTTGAATTTTCTTATAATTTTGGTTAAAACAGAATATAATTGAATGTTTGGTTTGAGAAACGTGATGCGAAATCCATCCGTTTACAACAAAAGCTTATTTATAGTCACTCATGCCTTCGAAAGCCTTATTACTCGCTTTAAATGCTTTTATAGTCTCAATATTGATTTTAAGTTGAATTTTCTTACATTTTTCATTAAAACAGATTATAATTGAATGTTTTCCTCAAAAAACATGAAGCGAAAGCCATCCATTGAGAAGAAAAGTTCATTTATTGTCACTCATGCCTTCAAAAGCGTTATTACTGGCTTTAAATGGATTTATAATCTCATTATTGATTTTAAGTTAAATTTTCTTATAATTTTGGTCAAAACAGAATATAGTTGAATGTTTGCCTCGAGAAACGTGACACGAAAGCCATCCATTGACAAGAAAGTTTATTTATAGTCACTCATGCCTTCGGAAGCCTTATTACTCGCTTTAAATACTTTTAAAGTCTCATTATTGATTTTAAGTTGAATATTCTTACATTTTTGGTTAACAAAGATTATAATTGAATGTTTACCTCGGGAAACATGAAGCGAAAGCCATTTATTGACAAGAAAAGTTCATTTATAGTCACTCAGTCCTTTGAAAACGTTATTATTGGTTTTAAATGGATTTATAATCTCATTATTGATTTTAAGTTGAATTTTCTTATAATTTTGGTTAAAACAGAATATAATTGAATGTTTGCCTCGAGAAACGTGACGCGAAACCCATCCATTGACAACAAAAGTTTATTTATAGTCACTTATGCCTTCGGAAGCCTTATTACTCGCTTTAAATGCTTTTATAGTCTCATTATTGATTTAAGTTGAATATTCTTACATTTTTGGTTAACAAAGATTATAATTGAATGTTTACCTCGGGAAACGTGAAGCAAAAGGCATCTATTGACAAGAAAAGTTCATTTATAGTCACTCATTCCTTTGAAAGCGTTATTATTGATTTTAAATGAATTTATAATCTCGTTATTGATTTTAAGTTGAATTTTCTTATAATTTCGGTTAAAACAGAATATAATTGAATGTTTGGCTTGAGAAACGTGATGCGAAATCCATCCGTTTACAACAAAAGCTTATTTATAGTCACTAATGCCTTCGAAAGCCTTATTACTCGCTTTAAATGCTTTTATAGTCCCAATATTGATTTTAAGTTGAATTTTCTTACATTTTTCATTAAAACAGATTATAATTGAATGTTTTCCTCAAAAAACATGAAGCGAAAGCCATCCATTGAGAAGAAAAGTTCATTTATTGTCTCTCATGCCTTCAAAAGCGTTATTACTGGCTTTAAATGGATTTATAATCTCATTATTGATTTTAAGTTCAATTTTCTTATAATTTTGGTTAAAACACAATATAATTGAATGTTTACCTCGAGAAACGTGACGCGAAACCCATCCATTGACAACAAAAGTTTATTTATAGTCACTCATGCCTTCGGAAGCCTTATTACTCGCTTTAAATACATTTATAGTCTCATTATTGATTTTAAGTTGAATATTCTTACATTTTTTATTAACAAAGATTAAAATTGAATGTTTACCTCGGGAAACGTGAAATGAAAGCCATCTACTGACAAGAAAAGTTCATTTATAGTCACTCATTCCTTTGAAAACGTTATTATTGGTTTTAAATGGATTTATAATCTCATTATTGATTTTAAGTTGAATTTTCTTATAATTTTGGTTAAAACAGAATATAATTGAATATTTGGCTTGAGAAACGTGATGCAAAATCCATCCGTTTACAACAAAAGCTTATTTATAGTCACTCATGCCTTCGAAAGCCTTATTACTCGCTTTAAATGCTTTTATAGTCTCAATATTGATTTTAAGTTGAATTTTCTTACATTTTTCATTAAAACAGATTATAATTGAATGTTTTCCTCAAAAAACATGAAGCGAAAGCCATCCATTGAGAAGAAAAGTTCATTTATTGTCACTCATGCCTTCAAAAGCGTTATTACTGGCTTTAAATGGATTTATAATCTCATTATTGATTTTAAGTTAAATTTTCTTATAATTTTGGTCAAAACAGAATATAGTTGAATGTTTGCCTCGAGAAACGTGACACGAAAGCCATCCATTGACAAGAAAGTTTATTTATAGTCACTCATGCCTTCGGAAGCCTTATTACTCGCTTTAAATACTTTTAAAGTCTCATTATTGATTTTAAGTTGAATATTCTTACATTTTTGGTTAACAAAGATTATAATTGAATGTTTACCTCGGGAAACATGAAGCGAAAGCAATTTATTGACAAGAAAAGTTCATTTATAGTCACTCATTCCTTTGAAAACGTTATTATTGGTTTTAAATGGATTTATAATCTCATTATTGATTTTAAGTTGAATTTTCTTATAATTTTGGTTAAAACAGAATATAATGGAATGTTTGCCTCGAGAAACGTGACGCGAAACCCATCCATTGACAACAAAAGTTTATTTATAGTCACTTATGCCTTCGGAAGCCTTATTACTCGCTTTAAATACTTTTAAAGTCTCATTGTTGATTTTAAGTTGAATATTCTTACATTTTTGGTTAACAAAGATTATAATTGAATGTTTGCCTCGAGAAACATGAAACGAAAGCCATCTATTGACAAGAAAATTTCATTTATAGTCACTCATTCCTTTAAAAACTTTATTATTGATTTTAAATGGACTTATAATCTCATTATTGATTTTAAGTTGAATTTTCTTATAACTTTTGTTAAAACAGAATATAATTGAATGTTTGCCTGGAGAAACGTGATGCGAAAGCCATCCATTGATAACAAAAGTTTATTTATAGTCACTCATGCCTTCGGAAGCCTTATTACTCGCTTTAAATACTTTTATAGTCTCATTATTGATGTAAGTTGAAATTCTTACATTTTTGGTTAACAAATATTATAATTGAATGTTTGCCTTCGGAAAACGTGAAGCAAAAGGCATCTATTGACAAGAAAAGTTCATTTATAGTCACTCATTCCTTTGAAAGCGTTATTATTGATTTTAAATGAATTTATAATCTCATTATTGATTTTAAGTTGAATTTTCTTATAATTTCGGTTAAAACAGAATATAATTGAATGTTTGGCTTGAGAAACGTGATGCGAAATCCATCCGTTTACAACAAAAGCTTATTTATAGTCACTCATGCCTTCGAAAGCCTTATTACTCGCTTTAAATGCTTTTATAGTCTCAATATTGATTTTAAGTTGAATTTTCTTACATTTTTCATTAAAACAGATTATAATTGAATGTTTTCCTCAAAAAACATGAAGCGAAAGCCATCCATTGAGAAGAAAAGTTCATTTATTGTCACTCATGCCTTCAAAAGCGTTATTACTGGCTTTAAATGGATTTATAATCTCATTATTGATTTTAAGTTAAATTTTCTTATAATTTTTGTCAAAACAGAATATAGTTGAATGTTTGCCTCGAGAAACGTGACACAAAAGCCATCCATTGACAAGAAAGTTTATTTATAGTCACTCATGCCTTCGGAAGCCTTATTACTCGCTTTAAATACTTTTAAAGTCTCATTATTGATTTTAAGTTGAATATTCTTACATTTTTGGTTAACAAAGATTATAATTGAATGTTTACCTCGGGAAACATGAAGCGAAAGCAATTTATTGACAAGAAAAGTTTATTTATAGTCACTCATTCCTTTGAAAACGTTATTATTGGTTTTAAATGGATTTATAATCTCATTATTGATTTTAAGTTGAATTTTCTTATAATTTTGGTTAAAACAGAATATAATGGAATGTTTGCCTTGAGAAACGTGACGCGAAACCCATCCATTGACAACAAAAGTTTATTTATAGTCACTTATGCCTTCGGAAGCCTTATTACTCGCTTTAAATACTTTTAAAGTCTCATTGTTGATTTTAAGTTGAATATTCTTACATTTTTGGTTAACAAAGATTATAATTGAATGTTTGCCTCGAGAAACATGAAACGAAAGCCATCTATTGACAAGAAAATTTCATTTATAGTCACTCATTCCTTTAAAAACTTTATTATTGATTTTAAATGGACTTATAATCTCATTATTGATTTTAAGTTGAATTTTCTTATAACTTTTGTTAAAACAGAATATAATTGAATGTTTGCCTGGAGAAACGTGATGCGAAAGCCATCCATTGATAACAAAAGTTTATTTATAGTCACTCATGCCTTCGGAAGCCTTATTACTCGCTTTAAATGCTTTTACAGTCTCAATATTGATTTTAAGTTGAATTTTCTTACATTTTTCATTAAAACAGATTATAATTGAATGTTTGCCTCAGAAAACATGAAGCGAAAGCCATCCATTGAGAAGAAAAGTTTATTTATTGCTACTCATTCCTTCAAAAGCGTTATTACTGGCGTTAAATGGATTTATAATCTCATTATTGATTTTAAGTTGAATTTTCTTACAATTTTGGTTAAAACAAAATATAATTGACTGTTTGCCACGAGAAACGTGATGCGAAAGCCATCCGTTGACAAGAAAAGTTTATTTATAGTCACTTATTCTTTCGGAAGCCTTTTTACTCGCTTTAAATGCTTTTATAGTCTCAATATTGATTTTAAGTTGAATTCTCTTACATTTTTGGTTAAAACTGATAAGAATTTAATGGTTGTTTCGAAAAACGTGAAGCGAAATCCTTCCATTGAGAAGAACAGTTCATTTACTGTCACTCGTGCCTTTGAAATAGTTACTATTGGCTTTCAATGGATTTATAATCTCATTATTGATTTTATGTTGAATTTTCTTATAATTTTGGTGAAAACAGAATATAATTGAATGTTTGCCTCGAGAAACGTGACGCGAAAGTCATCCATTGACAACAAAAGTTTATTTATAGTCACTCATGTCTTCGGAAGCCTTATTACTCGCTTTAAATACTTTTATAGTCTCATTATTGATTTAAGTTGAATATTCTTACATTTTTGGTTAACAAAGATTATAATTGAATGTTTGCCTCGGGAAACGTGAAGCAAAAGGCATCTATTGACAAGAAAAGTTCATTTATAGTGACTCATTCCTTTGAAAGCGTTATTATTGATTTTAAATGAATTTATAATCTCATTATTGATTTTAAGTTGAATTTTCTTATGATTTCGGTTAAAATAGAATATAATTGAATGTTTGGCTCGAGAAACGTGATGCGAAATCCATCCGTTTACCACAAAAGCTTATTTATAGTCACTCATGCCTTCGAAAGCCTTATTACTCGCTTTAAATGCTTTTATAGTCTCAATATTGATTTTAAGTTGAATTTTCTTACATTTTTCATTAAAACAGATTATAATTGAATGTTTTCCTCAAAAAACATGAAGCGAAAGCCATCCATTGAGAAGAAAAGTTCATTTATTGTCTCTCATGCCTTCAAAAGCGTTATTACTGACTTTAAATGGATTTATAATCTCATTATTGATTTTAAGTTCAATTTTCTTATAATTTTTGTTAAAACACAATATAATTGAATGTTTGCCTCGAGAAACGTGACGCGAAACCCATCCATTGACAACAAAAGTTTATTTATAGTCACTCATGCCTTCGGAAGCCTTATTACTCGCTTTAAATACATTTATAGTCTCATTATTGATTTTAAGTTGAATATTCTTACATTTTTTATTAACAAAGATTAAAATTGAATGTTTGCCTCGGGAAACGTGAAATGAAAGCCATCTACTGACAAGAAAAGTTCATTTATAGTCACTCATTCCTTTGAAAACGTTATTATTGGTTTTAAATGGATTTATAATCTCATTATTGATTTTAAGTTGAATTTTCTTATAATTTTGGTTAAAACAGAATATAATTGAATGTTTGCCTCGAGAAACGTGACGCGAAACCCATCCATTGACAACAAAAGTTTATTTATAGTCACTTATGCCTTCGGAAGCCTTATTACTCGCTTGAAATACTTTTAAAGTCTCATTGTTGATTTTAAGTTGAATCTTCTTACATTGTTGGTTAACAAAGATTATAATTGAATGTTTGCCTCGAGAAACATGAAGCGAAAGCCATCTACTGACAAGAAAATTTCATTTATAGTCACTCATTCCTTTGAAAACTTTATTATTGATTTTAAATGGATTTATAATCTCATTATTGATTTTAAGTTGAATTTTCTTATAACTTTTGTTAAAACAGAATATAATTGAATGTTTGCCTGGAGAAACGTGATGCGAAAGCCATCCATTGATAACAAAAGTTTATTTATAGTCACTCATGCCTTCGGAAGCCTTATTACTCGCTTTAAATGCTTTTACAGTCTCAATATTGATTTTAAGTTGAATTTTCTTACATTTTTCATTAAAACAGATTATAATTGAATGTTTGCCTCAGAAAACATGAAGCGAAAGCCATCCATTGAGAAGAAAAGTTTATTTATTGCTACTCATTCCTTCAAAAGCGTTATTACTGGCGTTAAATGGATTTATAATCTCATTATTGATTTTAAGGTGAATTTTCTTACAATTTTGGTTAAAACAAAATATAATTGACTGTTTGCCACGAGAAACGTGATGCGAAAGCCATCCGTTGACAAGAAAAGTTTATTTATAGTCACTTATTCTTTCGGAAGCCTTATTACTCGCTTTAAATGCTTTTATAGTCTCAATATTGATTTTAAGTTGAATTCTCTTACATTTTTGGTTAAAACTGATAAGAATTTAATGGTTGTTTCGAAAAACGTGAAGCGAAATCCTTCCATTGAGAAGAAAAGTTCATTTACTGTCACTCGTGCCTTTGAAATAGTTACTATTGGCTTTCAATGGATTTATAATCTCATTATTGATTTTATGTTGAATTTTCTTATAATTTTGGTGAAAACAGAATATAATTGAATGTTTGCCTCGAGAAACGTGACGTGAAAGTCATCCATTGACAACAAAAGTTTATTTATAGTCACTCATGTCTTCGGAAGCCTTATAACTCGCTTTAAATACTTTTATAGTCTCATTATTGATGTAAGTTGAAATTCTTACATTTTTGGTTAAAAAATATTATAATTGAATGTTTGCCTTCGGAAAACGTGAAGCAAAAGGCATCTATTGACAAGAAAAGTTCATTTATAGTCACTCATTCCTTTGAAAGCGTTATTATTGATTTTAAATGAATTTATAATCTCATTATTGATTTTAAGTTGAATTTTCTTATAATTTCGGTTAAAATAGAATATAATTGAATGTTTGCCTTGAGAAACGTGATGCGAAATCCATCCGTTTACAACAAAAGCTTATTTATAGTCACTCATGCCTTCGAAAGCCTTATTACTCGCTTTAAATGCTTTTATAGTCTCAATATTGATTTTAAGTTGAATTTTCTTACATTTTTCATTAAAACAGATTATAATTGAATGTTTTCCTCAAAAAACATGAAGCGAAAGCCATCCATTGAGAAGAAAAGTTCATTTATTGTCACTCATGCCTTCAAAAGCGTTATTACTGGCTTTAAATGGATTTATAATCTCATTATTGATTTTAAGTTAAATTTTCTTATAACTTTGGTCAAAACAGAATATAGTTGAATGTTTGCCTCGAGAAACGTGACACGAAAGCCATCCATTGACAAGAAAGTTTATTTATAGTCACACATGCCTTCGGAAGCCTTATTACTCGCTTTAAATACTTTTAAAGTCTCATTATTGATTTTAAGTTGAATATTCTTACATTTTTGGTTAACAAAGATTATAATTGAATGTTTACCTCGGGAAACATGAAGCGAAAGCCATTTATTGACAAGAAAAGTTCATTTATAGTCACTCATTCCTTTGAAAACGTTATTATTGGTTTTAAATGGATTTATAATCTCATTATTGATTTTAAGTTGAATTTTCTTATAATTTTGGTTAAAACAGAATATAATTGAATGTTTGCCTCGAGAAACGTGACGCGAAACCCATCCATTGACAACAAAAGTTTATTTATAGTCACTTATGCCTTCGGAAGCCTTATTACTCGCTTGAAATACTTTTAAAGTCTCATTGTTGATTTTAAGTTGAATATTCTTACATTGTTGGTTAACAAAGATTATAATTGAATGTTTACCTCGAGAAACATGAAGCGAAAGCCATCTACTGACAAGAAAATTTCATTTATAGTCACTCATTCCTTTGAAAACTTTATTATTGATTTTAAATGGATTTATAATCTCATTATTGATTTTAAGTTGAATTTTCTTATAACTTTTGTTAAAACAGAATATAATTGAATGTTTGCCTGGAGAAACGTGATGCGAAAGCCATCCATTGATAACAAAAGTTTATTTATAGTCACTCATGCCTTCGGAAGCCTTATTACTCGCTTTAAATGCTTTTACAGTCTCAATATTGATTTTAAGTTGAATTTTCTTACATTTTTCATTAAAACAGATTATAATTGAATGTTTGCCTCAGAAAACATGAAGCGAAAGCCATCCATTGAGAAGAAAAGTTTATTTATTGCTACTCATTCCTTCAAAAGCGTTATTACTGGCGTTAAATGGATTTATAATCTCATTATTGATTTTAAGGTGAATTTTCTTACAATTTTGGTTAAAACAAAATATAATTGACTGTTTGCCACGAGAAACGTGATGCGAAAGCCATCCGTTGACAAGAAAAGTTTATTTATAGTCACTTATTCTTTCGGAAGCCTTATTACTCGCTTTAAATGCTTTTATAGTCTCAATATTGATTTTAAGTTGAATTCTCTTACATTTTTGGTTAAAACTGATAAGAATTTAATGGTTGTTTCGAAAAACGTGAAGCGAAATCCTTCCATTGAGAAGAAAAGTTCATTTACTGTCACTCGTGCCTTTGAAATAGTTACTATTGGCTTTCAATGGATTTATAATCTCATTATTGATTTTATGTTGAATTTTCTTATAATTTTGGTGAAAACAGAATATAATTGAATGTTTGCCTCGAGAAACGTGACGTGAAAGTCATCCATTGACAACAAAAGTTTATTTATAGTCACTCATGTCTTCGGAAGCCTTATAACTCGCTTTAAATACTTTTATAGTCTCATTATTGATGTAAGTTGAAATTCTTACATTTTTGGTTAAAAAATATTATAATTGAATGTTTGCCTTCGGAAAACGTGAAGCAAAAGGCATCTATTGACAAGAAAAGTTCATTTATAGTCACTCATTCCTTTGAAAGCGTTATTATTGATTTTAAATGAATTTATAATCTCATTATTGATTTTAAGTTGAATTTTCTTATAATTTCGGTTAAAACAGAATATAATTGAATGTTTGCCTTGAGAAACGTGATGCGAAATCCATCCGTTTACAACAAAAGCTTATTTATAGTCACTCATGCCTTCGAAAGCCTTATTACTCGCTTTAAATGCTTTTATAGTCTCAATATTGATTTTAAGTTGAATTTTCTTACATTTTTCATTAAAACAGATTATAATTGAATGTTTTCCTCAAAAAACATGAAGCGAAAGCCATCCATTGAGAAGAAAAGTTCATTTATTGTCACTCATGCCTTCAAAAGCGTTATTACTGGCTTTAAATGGATTTATAATCTCATTATTGATTTTAAGTTAAATTTTCTTATAACTTTGGTCAAAACAGAATATAGTTGAATGTTTGCCTCGAGAAACGTGACACGAAAGCCATCCATTGACAAGAAAGTTTATTTATAGTCACACATGCCTTCGGAAGCCTTATTACTCGCTTTAAATACTTTTAAAGTCTCATTATTGATTTTAAGTTGAATATTCTTACATTTTTGGTTAACAAAGATTATAATTGAATGTTTACCTCGGGAAACATGAAGCGAAAGCCATTTATTGACAAGAAAAGTTCATTTATAGTCACTCATTCCTTTGAAAACGTTATTATTGGTTTTAAATGGATTTATAATCTCATTATTGATTTTAAGTTGAATTTTCTTATAATTTTGGTTAAAACAGAATATAATTGAATGTTTGCCTCGAGAAACGTGACGCGAAACCCATCCATTGACAACAAAAGTTTATTTATAGTCACTTATGCCTTCGGAAGCCTTATTACTCGCTTGAAATACTTTTAAAGTCTCATTGTTGATTTTAAGTTGAATATTCTTACATTGTTGGTTAACAAAGATTATAATTGAATGTTTACCTCGAGAAACATGAAGCGAAAGCCATCTACTGACAAGAAAATTTCATTTATAGTCACTCATTCCTTTGAAAACTTTATTATTGATTTTAAATGGATTTATAATCTCATTATTGATTTTAAGTTGAATTTTCTTATAACTTTTGTTAAAACAGAATATAATTGAATGTTTGCCTGGAGAAACGTGATGCGAAAGCCATCCATTGATAACAAAAGTTTATTTATAGTCACTCATGCCTTCGGAAGCCTTATTACTCGCTTTAAATGCTTTTACAGTCTCAATATTGATTTTAAGTTGAATTTTCTTACATTTTTCATTAAAACAGATTATAATTGAATGTTTGCCTCAGAAAACATGAAGCGAAAGCCATCCATTGAGAAGAAAAGTTTATTTATTGCTACTCATTCCTTCAAAAGCGTTATTACTGGCGTTAAATGGATTTATAATCTCATTATTGATTTTAAGGTGAATTTTCTTACAATTTTGGTTAAAACAAAATATAATTGACTGTTTGCCACGAGAAACGTGATGCGAAAGCCATCCGTTGACAAGAAAAGTTTATTTATAGTCACTTATTCTTTCGGAAGCCTTATTACTCGCTTTAAATGCTTTTATAGTCTCAATATTGATTTTAAGTTGAATTCTCTTACATTTTTGGTTAAAACTGATAAGAATTTAATGGTTGTTTCGAAAAACGTGAAGCGAAATCCTTCCATTGAGAAGAAAAGTTCATTTACTGTCACTCGTGCCTTTGAAATAGTTACTATTGGCTTTCAATGGATTTATAATCTCATTATTGATTTTATGTTGAATTTTCTTATAATTTTGGTGAAAACAGAATATAATTGAATGTTTGCCTCGAGAAACGTGACGTGAAAGTCATCCATTGACAACAAAAGTTTATTTATAGTCACTCATGTCTTCGGAAGCCTTATAACTCGCTTTAAATACTTTTATAGTCTCATTATTGATGTAAGTTGAAATTCTTACATTTTTGGTTAAAAAATATTATAATTGAATGTTTGCCTTCGGAAAACGTGAAGCAAAAGGCATCTATTGACAAGAAAAGTTCATTTATAGTCACTCATTCCTTTGAAAGCGTTATTATTGATTTTAAATGAATTTATAATCTCATTATTGATTTTAAGTTGAATTTTCTTATAATTTCGGTTAAAACAGAATATAATTGAATGTTTGCCTTGAGAAACGTGATGCGAAATCCATCCGTTTACAACAAAAGCTTATTTATAGTCACTCATGCCTTCGAAAGCCTTATTACTCGCTTTAAATGCTTTTATAGTCTCAATATTGATTTTAAGTTGAATTTTCTTACATTTTTCATTAAAACAGATTATAATTGAATGTTTTCCTCAAAAAACATGAAGCGAAAGCCATCCATTGAGAAGAAAAGTTCATTTATTGTCTCTCATGCCTTCAAAAGCGTTATTACTGGCTTTAAATGGATTTATAATCTCATTATTGATTTTAAGTCCAATTTTCTTATAATTTTGGTTAAAACACAATATAATTGAATGTTTAACTCGAGAAACGTGACGCGAAACCCATCCATTGACAACAAAAGTTTATTTATAGTCACTCATGCCTTCGGAAGCCTTATTACTCGCTTTAAATACATTTATAGTCTCATTATTGATTTTAAGTTGAATATTCTTACATTTTTTATTAACAAAGATTAAAATTGAATGTTTGCCTCGGGAAACGTGAAATGAAAGCCATCTACTGACAAGAAAAGTTCATTTATAGTCACTCATTCCTTTGAAAACGTTATTATTGGTTTTAAATGGATTTCTAATCTCATTATTGATTTTAAGTTTAATTTTCTTATAATTTTGGTTAAAACAGAATATAATTGAATGTTTGCCTCGACAAACGTGACGCGAAACCCATCCATTGACAACAAAAGTTTATTTATAGTCACTCATGCCTTCGGAAGCCTTATTACTCGCTTTAAATACTATTCTAGTCTCATTATTGATTTTAAGTTGAATATTTTTACATTTTTGGTTAACAAAGATTATAATTGAATGTTTGCCTTGGGAAACGTGAAGCGAAAGCCATCTATTGACAAGAAAAGTTCATTTATAGTCACTCATTCCTTTGAAAACGTTATTATTGGTTTTAAATGGATTTATAATCTCATTATTGATTTTAAGTTGAATTTTCTTATAATTTTGGTTAAAACAGAATAAAATTGAATGTTTGCCTTGAGAAACGTGATGCGAAATCCATCCGTTTACAACAAAAGCTTATTTATAGTCACTCATGCCTTCGAAAGCCTTATTACTCGCTTTAAATGCTTTTATAGTCTCAATATTGATTTTAAGTTGAATTTTCTTACATTTTTCATTAAAACAGATTATAATTGAATGTTTTCCTCAAAAAACATGAAGCGAAAGCCATCCATTGAGAAGAAAAGTTCATTTATTGTCACTCATGCCTTCAAAAGCGTTATTACTGGCTTTAAATGGATTTATAATCTCATTATTGATTTTAAGTTAAATTTTCTTATAACTTTGGTCAAAACAGAATATAGTTGAATGTTTGCCTCGAGAAACGTGACACGAAAGCCATCCATTGACAATAAAGTTTATTTATAGTCACACATGCCTTCGGAAGCCTTATTACTCGCTTTAAATACTTTTAAAGTCTCATTATTGATTTTAAGTTGAATATTCTTACATTTTTGGTTAACAAAGATTATAATTGAATGTTTACCTCGGGAAACATGAAGCGAAAGCCATTTATTGACAAGAAAAGTTCATTTATAGTCACTCATTCCTTTGAAAACGTTATTATTGGTTTTAAATGGATTTATAATCTCATTATTGATTTTAAGTTGAATTTTCTTATAATTTTGGTTAAAACAGAATATAATTGAATGTTTGCCTCGAGAAACGTGACGCGAAACCCATCCATTGACAACAAAAGTT
Source organism: Theobroma cacao (assembly GCF_053813885.1). Taxonomy (NCBI): domain Eukaryota; kingdom Viridiplantae; phylum Streptophyta; class Magnoliopsida; order Malvales; family Malvaceae; genus Theobroma; species Theobroma cacao. The sequence continues at coordinate 28,788,197 of NC_142647.1, forward strand.
TATTTATAGTCACTTATGCCTTCGGAAGCCTTATTACTCGCTTGAAATACTTTTAAAGTCTCATTGTTGATTTTAAGTTGAATCTTCTTACATTGTTGGTTAACAAAGATTATAATTGAATGTTTGCCTCGAGAAACATGAAGCGAAAGCCATCTACTGACAAGAAAATTTCATTTATAGTCACTCATTCCTTTGAAAACTTTATTATTGATTTTAAATGGATTTATAATCTCATTATTGATTTTAAGTTGAATTTTCTTATAACTTTTGTTAAAACAGAATATAATTGAATGTTTGCCTGGAGAAACGTGATGCGAAAGCCATCCATTGATAACAAAAGTTTATTTATAGTCACTCATGCCTTCGGAAGCCTTATTACTCGCTTTAAATGCTTTTACAGTCTCAATATTGATTTTAAGTTGAATTTTCTTACATTTTTCATTAAAACAGATTATAATTGAATGTTTGCCTCAGAAAACATGAAGCGAAAGCCATCCATTGAGAAGAAAAGTTTATTTATTGCTACTCATTCCTTCAAAAGCGTTATTACTGGCGTTAAATGGATTTATAATCTCATTATTGATTTTAAGGTGAATTTTCTTACAATTTTGGTTAAAACAAAATATAATTGACTGTTTGCCACGAGAAACGTGATGCGAAAGCCATCCGTTGACAAGAAAAGTTTATTTATAGTCACTTATTCTTTCGGAAGCCTTATTACTCGCTTTAAATGCTTTTATAGTCTCAATATTGATTTTAAGTTGAATTCTCTTACATTTTTGGTTAAAACTGATAAGAATTTAATGGTTGTTTCGAAAAACGTGAAGCGAAATCCTTCCATTGAGAAGAAAAGTTCATTTACTGTCACTCGTGCCTTTGAAATAGTTACTATTGGCTTTCAATGGATTTATAATCTCATTATTGATTTTATGTTGAATTTTCTTATAATTTTGGTGAAAACAGAATATAATTGAATGTTTGCCTCGAGAAACGTGACGTGAAAGTCATCCATTGACAACAAAAGTTTATTTATAGTCACTCATGTCTTCGGAAGCCTTATAACTCGCTTTAAATACTTTTATAGTCTCATTATTGATGTAAGTTGAAATTCTTACATTTTTGGTTAAAAAATATTATAATTGAATGTTTGCCTTCGGAAAACGTGAAGCAAAAGGCATCTATTGACAAGAAAAGTTCATTTATAGTCACTCATTCCTTTGAAAGCGTTATTATTGATTTTAAATGAATTTATAATCTCATTATTGATTTTAAGTTGAATTTTCTTATAATTTCGGTTAAAACAGAATATAATTGAATGTTTGCCTTGAGAAACGTGATGCGAAATCCATCCGTTTACAACAAAAGCTTATTTATAGTCACTCATGCCTTCGAAAGCCTTATTACTCGCTTTAAATGCTTTTATAGTCTCAATATTGATTTTAAGTTGAATTTTCTTACATTTTTCATTAAAACAGATTATAATTGAATGTTTTCCTCAAAAAACATGAAGCGAAAGCCATCCATTGAGAAGAAAAGTTCATTTATTGTCACTCATGCCTTCAAAAGCGTTATTACTGGCTTTAAATGGATTTATAATCTCATTATTGATTTTAAGTTAAATTTTCTTATAACTTTGGTCAAAACAGAATATAGTTGAATGTTTGCCTCGAGAAACGTGACACGAAAGCCATCCATTGACAAGAAAGTTTATTTATAGTCACACATGCCTTCGGAAGCCTTATTACTCGCTTTAAATACTTTTAAAGTCTCATTATTGATTTTAAGTTGAATATTCTTACATTTTTGGTTAACAAAGATTATAATTGAATGTTTACCTCGGGAAACATGAAGCGAAAGCCATTTATTGACAAGAAAAGTTCATTTATAGTCACTCATTCCTTTGAAAACGTTATTATTGGTTTTAAATGGATTTATAATCTCATTATTGATTTTAAGTTGAATTTTCTTATAATTTTGGTTAAAACAGAATATAATTGAATGTTTGCCTCGAGAAACGTGACGCGAAACCCATCCATTGACAACAAAAGTTTATTTATAGTCACTTATGCCTTCGGAAGCCTTATTACTCGCTTGAAATACTTTTAAAGTCTCATTGTTGATTTTAAGTTGAATATTCTTACATTGTTGGTTAACAAAGATTATAATTGAATGTTTACCTCGAGAAACATGAAGCGAAAGCCATCTACTGACAAGAAAATTTCATTTATAGTCACTCATTCCTTTGAAAACTTTATTATTGATTTTAAATGGATTTATAATCTCATTATTGATTTTAAGTTGAATTTTCTTATAACTTTTGTTAAAACAGAATATAATTGAATGTTTGCCTGGAGAAACGTGATGCGAAAGCCATCCATTGATAACAAAAGTTTATTTATAGTCACTCATGCCTTCGGAAGCCTTATTACTCGCTTTAAATGCTTTTACAGTCTCAATATTGATTTTAAGTTGAATTTTCTTACATTTTTCATTAAAACAGATTATAATTGAATGTTTGCCTCAGAAAACATGAAGCGAAAGCCATCCATTGAGAAGAAAAGTTTATTTATTGCTACTCATTCCTTCAAAAGCGTTATTACTGGCGTTAAATGGATTTATAATCTCATTATTGATTTTAAGGTGAATTTTCTTACAATTTTGGTTAAAACAAAATATAATTGACTGTTTGCCACGAGAAACGTGATGCGAAAGCCATCCGTTGACAAGAAAAGTTTATTTATAGTCACTTATTCTTTCGGAAGCCTTATTACTCGCTTTAAATGCTTTTATAGTCTCAATATTGATTTTAAGTTGAATTCTCTTACATTTTTGGTTAAAACTGATAAGAATTTAATGGTTGTTTCGAAAAACGTGAAGCGAAATCCTTCCATTGAGAAGAAAAGTTCATTTACTGTCACTCGTGCCTTTGAAATAGTTACTATTGGCTTTCAATGGATTTATAATCTCATTATTGATTTTATGTTGAATTTTCTTATAATTTTGGTGAAAACAGAATATAATTGAATGTTTGCCTCGAGAAACGTGACGTGAAAGTCATCCATTGACAACAAAAGTTTATTTATAGTCACTCATGTCTTCGGAAGCCTTATAACTCGCTTTAAATACTTTTATAGTCTCATTATTGATGTAAGTTGAAATTCTTACATTTTTGGTTAAAAAATATTATAATTGAATGTTTGCCTTCGGAAAACGTGAAGCAAAAGGCATCTATTGACAAGAAAAGTTCATTTATAGTCACTCATTCCTTTGAAAGCGTTATTATTGATTTTAAATGAATTTATAATCTCATTATTGATTTTAAGTTGAATTTTCTTATAATTTCGGTTAAAACAGAATATAATTGAATGTTTGCCTTGAGAAACGTGATGCGAAATCCATCCGTTTACAACAAAAGCTTATTTATAGTCACTCATGCCTTCGAAAGCCTTATTACTCGCTTTAAATGCTTTTATAGTCTCAATATTGATTTTAAGTTGAATTTTCTTACATTTTTCATTAAAACAGATTATAATTGAATGTTTTCCTCAAAAAACATGAAGCGAAAGCCATCCATTGAGAAGAAAAGTTCATTTATTGTCACTCATGCCTTCAAAAGCGTTATTACTGGCTTTAAATGGATTTATAATCTCATTATTGATTTTAAGTTAAATTTTCTTATAACTTTGGTCAAAACAGAATATAGTTGAATGTTTGCCTCGAGAAACGTGACACGAAAGCCATCCATTGACAAGAAAGTTTATTTATAGTCACACATGCCTTCGGAAGCCTTATTACTCGCTTTAAATACTTTTAAAGTCTCATTATTGATTTTAAGTTGAATATTCTTACATTTTTGGTTAACAAAGATTATAATTGAATGTTTACCTCGGGAAACATGAAGCGAAAGCCATTTATTGACAAGAAAAGTTCATTTATAGTCACTCATTCCTTTGAAAACGTTATTATTGGTTTTAAATGGATTTATAATCTCATTATTGATTTTAAGTTGAATTTTCTTATAATTTTGGTTAAAACAGAATATAATTGAATGTTTGCCTCGAGAAACGTGACGCGAAACCCATCCATTGACAACAAAAGTTTATTTATAGTCACTTATGCCTTCGGAAGCCTTATTACTCGCTTGAAATACTTTTAAAGTCTCATTGTTGATTTTAAGTTGAATATTCTTACATTGTTGGTTAACAAAGATTATAATTGAATGTTTACCTCGAGAAACATGAAGCGAAAGCCATCTACTGACAAGAAAATTTCATTTATAGTCACTCATTCCTTTGAAAACTTTATTATTGATTTTAAATGGATTTATAATCTCATTATTGATTTTAAGTTGAATTTTCTTATAACTTTTGTTAAAACAGAATATAATTGAATGTTTGCCTGGAGAAACGTGATGCGAAAGCCATCCATTGATAACAAAAGTTTATTTATAGTCACTCATGCCTTCGGAAGCCTTATTACTCGCTTTAAATGCTTTTACAGTCTCAATATTGATTTTAAGTTGAATTTTCTTACATTTTTCATTAAAACAGATTATAATTGAATGTTTGCCTCAGAAAACATGAAGCGAAAGCCATCCATTGAGAAGAAAAGTTTATTTATTGCTACTCATTCCTTCAAAAGCGTTATTACTGGCGTTAAATGGATTTATAATCTCATTATTGATTTTAAGGTGAATTTTCTTACAATTTTGGTTAAAACAAAATATAATTGACTGTTTGCCACGAGAAACGTGATGCGAAAGCCATCCGTTGACAAGAAAAGTTTATTTATAGTCACTTATTCTTTCGGAAGCCTTATTACTCGCTTTAAATGCTTTTATAGTCTCAATATTGATTTTAAGTTGAATTCTCTTACATTTTTGGTTAAAACTGATAAGAATTTAATGGTTGTTTCGAAAAACGTGAAGCGAAATCCTTCCATTGAGAAGAAAAGTTCATTTACTGTCACTCGTGCCTTTGAAATAGTTACTATTGGCTTTCAATGGATTTATAATCTCATTATTGATTTTATGTTGAATTTTCTTATAATTTTGGTGAAAACAGAATATAATTGAATGTTTGCCTCGAGAAACGTGACGTGAAAGTCATCCATTGACAACAAAAGTTTATTTATAGTCACTCATGTCTTCGGAAGCCTTATAACTCGCTTTAAATACTTTTATAGTCTCATTATTGATGTAAGTTGAAATTCTTACATTTTTGGTTAAAAAATATTATAATTGAATGTTTGCCTTCGGAAAACGTGAAGCAAAAGGCATCTATTGACAAGAAAAGTTCATTTATAGTCACTCATTCCTTTGAAAGCGTTATTATTGATTTTAAATGAATTTATAATCTCATTATTGATTTTAAGTTGAATTTTCTTATAATTTCGGTTAAAACAGAATATAATTGAATGTTTGCCTTGAGAAACGTGATGCGAAATCCATCCGTTTACAACAAAAGCTTATTTATAGTCACTCATGCCTTCGAAAGCCTTATTACTCGCTTTAAATGCTTTTATAGTCTCAATATTGATTTTAAGTTGAATTTTCTTACATTTTTCATTAAAACAGATTATAATTGAATGTTTTCCTCAAAAAACATGAAGCGAAAGCCATCCATTGAGAAGAAAAGTTCATTTATTGTCTCTCATGCCTTCAAAAGCGTTATTACTGGCTTTAAATGGATTTATAATCTCATTATTGATTTTAAGTCCAATTTTCTTATAATTTTGGTTAAAACACAATATAATTGAATGTTTAACTCGAGAAACGTGACGCGAAACCCATCCATTGACAACAAAAGTTTATTTATAGTCACTCATGCCTTCGGAAGCCTTATTACTCGCTTTAAATACATTTATAGTCTCATTATTGATTTTAAGTTGAATATTCTTACATTTTTTATTAACAAAGATTAAAATTGAATGTTTGCCTCGGGAAACGTGAAATGAAAGCCATCTACTGACAAGAAAAGTTCATTTATAGTCACTCATTCCTTTGAAAACGTTATTATTGGTTTTAAATGGATTTCTAATCTCATTATTGATTTTAAGTTTAATTTTCTTATAATTTTGGTTAAAACAGAATATAATTGAATGTTTGCCTCGACAAACGTGACGCGAAACCCATCCATTGACAACAAAAGTTTATTTATAGTCACTCATGCCTTCGGAAGCCTTATTACTCGCTTTAAATACTATTCTAGTCTCATTATTGATTTTAAGTTGAATATTTTTACATTTTTGGTTAACAAAGATTATAATTGAATGTTTGCCTTGGGAAACGTGAAGCGAAAGCCATCTATTGACAAGAAAAGTTCATTTATAGTCACTCATTCCTTTGAAAACGTTATTATTGGTTTTAAATGGATTTATAATCTCATTATTGATTTTAAGTTGAATTTTCTTATAATTTTGGTTAAAACAGAATAAAATTGAATGTTTGCCTTGAGAAACGTGATGCGAAATCCATCCGTTTACAACAAAAGCTTATTTATAGCCACTCATGCCTTCGAAAGCCTTATTACTCGCTTTAAATGCTTTTATAGTCTCAATATTGATTTTAAGTTGAATTTTCTTACATTTTTCATTAAAACAGATTATAATTGAATGTTTTCCTCAAAAAACATGAAGCGAAAGCCATCCATTGAGAAGAAAAGTTCATTTATTGTCACTCATGCCTTCAAAAGTGTTATTACTGGCTTTAAATGGATTTATAATCTCATTATTGATTTTAAGTTAAATTTTCTTATAATTTTTGTCAAAACAGAATATAATTGAATGTTTGCCTCGAGAAACGTGACACGAAAGCCATCCATTGACAAGAAAGTTTATTTATAGTCACTCATGCCTTCGGAAGCCTTATTACTCGCTTTAAATACTTTTAAAGTCTCATTATTGATTTTAAGTTGAATATTCTTACATTTTTGGTTAACAAAGATTATAATTGAATGTTTACCTCGGGAAACATGAAGCGAAAGCCATTTATTGACAAGAAAAGTTCATTTATAGTCACTCATTCCTTTGAAAACGTTATTATTGGTTTTAAATGGATTTATAATCTCATTATTTATTTTAAGTTGAATTTTCTTATAATTTTGGTTAAAACAGAATATAATTGAATGTTTGCCTCGAGAAACGTGACACGAAACCCATCCATTGACAACAAAAGTTTATTTATAGTCACTTATGCCTTCGGAAGCTTTATTACTCGCTTTAAATACTTTTATAGTCTCATTGTTGATTTTAAGTTGAATATTCTTACATTTTTTGTTAACAAAGATTATAATTGAATGTTTGCCTCGAGAAACATGAAGCGAAAGCCATCTATTGACAAGAAAATTTCATTTATAGTCACTCATTCCTTTGAAAACTTTATTATTGATTTTAAATGGATTTATAATCTCATTATTGATTTTAAGTTGAATTTTCTTATAACTTTTGTTAAAACAGAATATAATTGAATGTTTGCCTGGAGAAACGTGATGCGAAAGCCATCCATTGACAACAAAAGTTTATTTATAGTCACTCATGCCTTCGGAAGCCTTATTACTCGCTTTAAATGCTTTTACAGTCTCAATATTGATTTTAAGTTGAATTTTCTTACATTTTTCATTAAAACAGATTATAATTGAATGTTTGCCTCAGAAAACATGAAGCGAAAGCCATCCACTGAGAAGAAAAGTTTATTTATTGCTACTCATTCCTTCAAAAGCGTTATTACTGGCGTTAAATGGATTTATAATCTCATTATTGATTTTAAGTTGAATTTTCTTACAATTTTGGTTAAAACAAAATATAATTGACTGTTTGCCACGAGAAATGTGATGCGAAAGCCATCCGTTGACAAGAAAAGTTTATTTATAGTCACTTATTCCTTCGGAAGCCTTATTACTCGCTTTAAATGCTTTTATAGTCTCAATATTGATTTTAAGTTGAATTCTCTTACATTTTTGGTTAAAACTGATAAGAATTTAATGGTTGTTTCGAAAAACGTGAAGCGAAATCGTTCCATTGAGAAGAAAAGTTCATTTACTGTCACTCGTGCCTTTGAAATAGTTACTATTGGCTTTCAATGGATTTATAATCTCATTATTGATTTTATGTTGAATTTTCTTATAATTTTGGTGAAAACAGAATATAATTGAATGTTTGCCTCGAGAAACGTGACGCGAAAGTCATCCATTGACAACAAAAGTTTATTTATAGTCACTCATGCCTTCGGAAGCCTTATTACTCGCTTTAAATACTTTTATAGTCTCATTGTTGATTTTAAGTTGAATATTCTTACATTTTTTGTTAACAAAGATTATAATTGAATGTTTGCCTCGAGAAACATGAAGCGAAAGCCATCTATTGACAAGAAAATTTCATTTATAGTCACTCATTCCTTTGAAAACGTTATTATTGGTTTTAAATTGATTTATAATCTCATTATTGATTTTAAGTTGAATTTTCTTATAATTTTGGTTAAAACAGAATATAATTGAATGTTTGCCTTGAGAAACGTGATGCGAAATCCATCCGTTTACAACAATAGCTTATTTATAGTCACTCATGCCTTCGAAAGCCTTATTACTCGCTTTAAATGCTTTTATAGTCTCAATATTAATTTTAAGTTGAATTTTCTTACATTTTTCATTAAAACAGATTATAATTGAATGTTTTCCTCAAAAAACATGAAGCGAAAGCCATCCATTGAGAAGAAAAGTTCATTTATTGTCTCTCATGCCTTCAAAAGCGTTATTACTGGCTTTAAATGGATTTATAATCTCATTATTGATTTTAAGTTCAATTTTCTTATAATTTTGGTTAAAACACAATATAATTGAATGTTTGCCTCGAGAAACGTGACGCGAAACCCATCCATTGACAACAAAAGTTTATTTATAGTCACTCATGCCTTCGGAAGCCTTATTACTCGCTTTAAATACATTTATAGTCTCATTATTGATTTTAAGTTGAATATTCTTACATTTTTTATTAACAAAGATTAGAATTGAATGTTTGCCTCGGGAAACGTGAAATGAAAGCCATCTACTGACAAGAAAAGTTCATTTATAGTCACTCATTCCTTTGAAAACGTTATTATTACTTTTAAATGGATTTATAATCTCATTATTGATTTTAAGTTGAATTTTCTTATAATTTTGGTGAAAACAAAATATAATTGAATGTTTGCGTCGAGAAACATGACGCGAAAGCCATCCATTGACAACAAAAGTTTATTTATAGTCACTCATGCCTTCGGAAGCCTTATTACTCGCTTTAAATACTTTTCTAGTCTCATTATTGATTTTAAGTTGAATATTTTTACATTTTTGGTTAACAAAGATTATAATTGAATGTTTACCTCGGGAAACGTGAAGCAAAAGCCATCTATTGATAAGAAAAGTTCATTTATAGTCACTCATTCCTTTGAAAACGTTATTATTGGTTTTAAATGGATTTATAATCTCATTATTGATTTTAAGTTGAATTTTCTTATAATTTTGGTTAAAACAGAATATAATTGAATGTTTGCCTTGAGAAACGTGATGCGAAATCCATCCGTTTACAACAAAAGCTTATTTATAGTCACTCATGCCTTCGAAAGCCTTATTACTCGCTTTAAATGCTTTTATAGTCTCAATATATATTTTAAGTTGAATTTTCTTACATTTTTCATTAAAACAGATTATAATTGAATGTTTTCCTCAAAAAACATGAAGCGAAAGCCATCCATTGAGAAGAAAAGTTCATTTATTGTCTCTCATGCCTTCAAAAGCGTTATTACTGGCTTTAAATGGATTTATAATCTCATTATTGATTTTAAGTTCAATTTTCTTATAATTTTGGTTAAAACACAATATAATTGAATGTTTGCCTCGAGAAACGTGACGCGAAACCCATCCATTGACAACAAAAGTTTATTTATAGTCACTCATGCCTTCGGAAGCCTTATTACTCGCTTTAAATACATTTATAGTCTCATTATTGATTTTAAGTTGAATATTCTTACATTTTTTATTAACAAAGATTAGAATTGAATGTTTGCCTCGGGAAACGTGAAATGAAAGCCATCTACTGACAAGAAAAGTTCATTTATAGTCACTCATTCCTTTGAAAACGTTATTATTACTTTTAAATGGATTTATAATCTCATTATTGATTTTAAGTTGAATTTTCTTATAATTTTGGTGAAAACAAAATATAATTGAATGTTTGCGTCGAGAAACATGACGCGAAAGCCATCCATTGACAACAAAAGTTTATTTATAGTCACTCATGCCTTCGGAAGCCTTATTACTCGCTTTAAATACTTTTCTAGTCTCATTATTGATTTTAAGTTGAATATTTTTACATTTTTGGTTAACAAAGATTATAATTGAATGTTTACCTCGGGAAACGTGAAGCAAAAGCCATCTATTGATAAGAAAAGTTCATTTATAGTCACTCATTCCTTTGAAAACGTTATTATTGGTTTTAAATGGATTTATAATCTCATTATTGATTTTAAGTTGAATTTTCTTATAATTTTGGTTAAAACAGAATATAATTGAATGTTTGCCTTGAGAAACGTGATGCGAAATCCATCCGTTTACAACAAAAGCTTATTTATAGTCACTCATGCCTTCGAAAGCCTTATTACTCGCTTTAAATGCTTTTATAGTCTCAATATATATTTTAAGTTGAATTTTCTTACATTTTTCATTAAAACAGATTATAATTGAATGTTTTCCTCAAAAAACATGAAGCGAAAGCCATCCATTGAGAAGAAAAGTTCATTTATTGTCTCTCATGCCTTCAAAAGCGTTATTACTGGCTTTAAATGGATTTATAATCTCATTATTGATTTTAATTTCAATTTTCTTATAATTTTGGTTAAAACACAATATAATTGAATGTTTACCTCGAGAAACGTGAAGCAAAAGCCATCTATTGATAAGAAAAGTTCATTTATAGTCACTCATTCCTTTGAAAACGTTATTATTGGTTTTAAATGGATTTATAATCTGATTATTGATTTTAAGTTGAATTTTCTTACATTTTTCATTAAAACAGAATATAATTGAATGTTGGCCTGGAGAAACGTGACGCGAAACGCATCCATTGACAACAAAAGTTTATTTATAGTCACTCATGCCTTCGGAAGCCTTATTACTCGCTCTAAATACTTTTATATTCTCATTATTGATTTTAAGTTGAATATTCTTACATTTTTGGTTAACAAAGATTATAATTGAATGTTTGCCTCGAGAAACATGTAGCGAAAGCCATCTATTGACAAGAAAATTTCATTTATAGTCACTCATTCCTTTGAAAACGTTATTAGTGGTTTTAAATGGATTTGTAATCTCATTATTGATTTTATGTTCAATTATCTTATAATTTTGGTTAAAACAGAATATAATTGAATGTTTGCCTTGAGAAACGTGATGCGAAAGCCATCCCTTGACAACAAAAGTTTATTTATAGTCACTCATGCCTTCGGAAGCCTTATTACTCGTTTTAAATGCTTTTACAGTCTCAATATTGATTTTAAGTTGAATTTTCTTACATTTTCCATTAAAACAGATTATAATTGAATGTTTGCCTCAGAAAACATGAAGCGAAAGCCATCCATTGAGAAGAAAAGTTTATTTATTGCTACTCATTCCTTCAAAAGCGTTATTACTGGCGTTAAATGGATTTATAATCTCATTATTGATTTTAAGTTGAATTTTCTTACAATTTTGGTTAAAACAAAATATAATTGACTGTTTGCCACGAGAAACGTGATGCGAAAGCCATCCGTTGACAAGAAAAGTTTATTTATAGTCACTTATTCTTTCGGAAGCCTTATTACTCGCTTTAAATGCTTTTATAGTCCCAATATTGATTTTAAGTTGAATTCTCTTACATTTTTGGTTAAAACTGATTAGAATTTAATGGTTGTTTCGGAAAACGTAAAGCGAAATCCTTCCATTGAGAAGAAAAGTTCATTTATTGTCACTCGTGCCTTTGAAAGAGTTACTATTGCCTTTAAATGGATTTATAATCTCATTATTGATTTTATGTTGAATTTTCTTATAATTTTGGTGAAAACAGAATATTATTGAATGTTTGCCTCGAGAAACGTGACGCGAAAGTCATCCATTGACAACAAAAGTTTATTTATAGTCACTCATGCCTTCGGAAGCCTTATTACTCGCTTTAAA